>NW_025933709.1:0-85241 GCF_000764305.2 Hyalella azteca
TTTACTTAACCGCCCGGCCTCCTTGCCGATTCTGACCAGAAACTGGCGCTCAGAGCTGGGATCGAACCCGCGCCTCTCTGTTCCAATCTTGGTACTCTCTACTGTAACCACTGGGCCACCCTGCCCTGTAACCACTGGGCCACCCTGCCCAATTAAAATATGCTAAAATAACCATCACCTGCCAATTTCAATGCAGTTTTATTAAAAAAATGTTTCAAATTATGAAAAATTACTATAAATTTAAAATTCAATTAAAGTATTGCTGAGTAAAAACTGAAAAATTAATCATAGGGGGATGAACGAGTTACTATACATAAAAATTCTGTGGTTTCTTGAATCAAGAAAAAGATTCTTGAGGACAGCATTTTATTCGAGAAAAGTGAGGTTAATTATAGAATAAATAATTTTTCAGAAAGAGAATAAATTGTGATTTAGAGATTCATTTCAGGAAACATAATTGGTATTGAAAGCTACCACTTAAACAAATGAGCGAGACTAAGTCAAAGTAGCGATGCACATTTTGCTCTTGTGTGGGTTATCCAGACCCAATTTAGCCCAGCATAAAGTCCTATCATTGCCTCGTCTGCTCTATCTTCGTGCTGTGAGTAAGAAAGTGTGTCACTATTTAAATAATCCGACCCATTTATTTTCTTGAGTGTAGAGTCACTTGCCGGGACTTGAAGTCGCAGTTCTTTTGGCGGCGGCAAGATATGGCAGGCGCATGCCATCTCATATGGCAGAGCACAACTTTAATTATCGGAAAGGCGACACTTTTGATGCTTTCAGAGGCACTGACGCTCGGCGATATTGCGCCCGACTGCGTTTTTTCAACACGAAAAGACGATCTCGGCAGAGTGGTCAACTCTGGGTCACCGGTGGCTGTTTCGGAGCATACAATGGTCATCTCTAGGCCATCGATGGTGTTGGTAAGACATATTGTTCTAGACATCGATTGTGTTAAACCGACATACCTAGGACCATCGATGGTCTCATCAAGGCATACAATGGTGGTGTACAAGGTGGTGGTGTAGATGGTGGGTGGTGGTGGTCTCATCAAGGCATACAATGGTCATCTCACGACCATCGATGGTCTCATCAAGGCATACAATGGTGGTGTACAAGGTGGTGGTGTAGATGGTGGGTGGTGATGGTCTCATCAAGGCACACAATGGTCATCTCACGACCATCGATGGTCTCATCAAGGCATACAATGATCATATCACGACCATCGATCGAAGGTCTCATAGTAGTATGCAATGANCCCCACTGCAGCTACAACAATCAAGGCAGTCTTAATTCAGCCCAGGGAAGTAAGGCAGTATAGCGAGTCTCGGTGTATTTATTAGCAGCTGCAACTTCTGCTGTTGGCAGCAGCACCAAACTCCAGGCCGTGATTTCTCTTTGCCGCTCCGAACAATCTAGACGCAACGTGCGATTGCCTAAATCGAGTTATTCAAACCGACAAACACAAATTGGATTGCCCCTTAGATCGTCGACTTGGAATTACACGTCAATAATTCGAGCGCCGCGCATTTATTGCTGCCAGGCGCTGCCACTAATTGAAATTTACTTCACAGGTGTAGATTACTCTGCACATTTTCAGTATTCGTAAATCACTTTTGAAGAGTGAAAGAATATTTTTCCCTGTTGGATTCGTTGCAATGCAAAAGGCAGAATAATTTTCAGTTATTCTAAAATGATAATTATTTTCCAGAATTTTCATGACAGTTTGTTCGTATCCGCGTAGATTCGTTATGTATGATCAACAATAAATGAAAATTTTGCATTTTTCAAAGAAAAATTTATGTTTTTCCAAATTTCGCTCTCTGTTCGAGTTGATGGTGTTTGGGATTGACTCTGCGGTTCAATTTGTGTCAATTACACGAGCGCCGATCAAGCGTTCGATGCGTTACATGAACTTCCAATACAAGTTCTGGATTGCGTTTGGCTCCTCGAATTATTTTGATTTGTTATAGTAACAAATTTTTGAATAATTTTTGAAAATCGTTTCTAAAAATCATGTTGTCATCTTATTTATCATTACCAAACGAACACTTATATTTTTGCGAAATTAAATTTTTGTTTGCATTTCCGATCGAAAACAATGGATTACTTGAAAGTGAAATAACATATAGACTTGGTGTTCTAGATTTCTGAAATGGAACTTTTGAAGGGATTCAGCACTTAGAATTTAGCACTCATGCACTGACTGCTAACAGTGTTCGTTGAGTAGTTATTAAGTAAGACTATTTCCAACACAAGATTATTAAGACAACTCCAGCCAGACATTGTAGACCAAGCTGGTCTGAATGCTAACACAGTGTAGGTCGTACAACATAAGACCGTTCCTCCAGCTCTCGTGAAGCTCCAAGTTAATTCGAGTCAGACAAAGACGAGGCTGGCTCTCCAAACATCGTTAGTGCAGCAGTCATCTTACAAGCAATATATTGCAATATCTTTCATGCAATGTCTTACAATATGACAGGAATTATTGACTTAAAAATTAGAATGTTCCAGATTGATAAAATAGAACTGACCAGATAGAAACATTAAAGAACGGCCCAAGGTTTCGAAGCGAATAGCTCAGTTTAGCTAGTTAAATTTATAAGGTTCCCGACGTTCATTCTTTGGGGAACAATAAAATCACTAGGCATTCTGAAGTGAACTTACTAGTAATATTCAAATTATTCCCGGGTGATGGAAATCAACTAAGAAAAATTAGGACACAATAAGAAAAATTTCAGGACTAAGAACTGAAATGTAAATTTATCGAAAGTGATTTATTCTAATGCCAATCAGCTTGGTAGTTGTTGTACCAGATCGTATTCGACGGTAAATTGTGTATGTAATTCAGGATAATCGTTCTCGTATTAATTAAAATGCGATTCATTGTCTCGCCGAGTGTAAATATCACGTAATATTTACAAAAACTCTATTTCATTGTAGTTCCGTTCATATAAATCCAGAACACACAAGCGGGATACACAAACCTACAAGCAAGTAAGCCTGTGTTGTGTGCTGGCGACCCTTGATTTATCCCGCGCATTGTTGTAACGGCGCTGCTGGTCCTGCCGCAGATATTGCTGGCCTCTCATCAAGTTAGGACGCGGCTCAAGCACTAGTCGAATACCGGGATCAAGTACAGCATGTAAATTGGTTCAACTTTGCACCGAATACGTAGCGCAAGTTGAGCCATATTGCTCCAAAATCAGGCACAAATAGAGATCGAATAAGTACATACCGCAATTAGGTTGAGACACGTGCCCACTGAAACGAGTATTCCAAATCCAAACTTATTAAGGAACAATGACTAGTATTTTCAACTTCGGAGAAATGAAAAATTTTAATGTAGTCCCTATTTGGAATGGAATACTGGACACGATTTAGCCAGAACTCTTCAATACTGTGCACTAATAAGTGGAGCTAGAACATTTCAATCCTTTTCCAAAATTTAAATACTGTAAGCAAGTTGAGACAGAAAACCTGGCACAATTAAATGCAACGAAAAGATTCAAATATTGTTCCCTATAATTTTAACACAGTACCCAAGTTGAGACGGAATACTGTAGCTTACCTCGTCTGGCCAAACGAAGCGTTTGGCCACAATTGCGTCAGCAATCAAGCGAGTTAAGGCAGCCCTACACAGGTCCTGACGACGTACAGTTGCTCGTCAGGTGTAACTCTCCAGAAGAGCGATATTCGAACGGCTCTACGAAGTATATCGTACTTTCATCCATTAGTGATACTTTATGTCGATCATAATGGTCTCTGCATAAGAGTGATATTTTAATGGCAACGTGAAGTATATAATAGTACTTTCTTCCGGTAGGATATTTTATGCCGATAAAACGATTTTGGAATTGTAACTCGAGATACAATGCACTCTCATCTGTTTGTGATATCATACAGTATGTCAATCATAAAGGTGTGAAAAGGTCAATCTTAAAAGTTAACGACGAAGTCGCTTGACTGGGTGTAATAAGATGCACTGCATTATAATAAAATATTCATGAGCATATTTTTTAAATTTAAAATTCAGTTACCGTTCAGGTGTGCCACACTTGAATCATGAGTCGAGTTAGAGTCGTTGGGGCCCACTGCTATAAATTAATATAGAATTCGGTTAAAGAATGAACAAAATATTCAATATAAATTTTAACCAACAAAATTTAAGTACGTGTCTCAATTATTTTTAATTCATTCTCTAATAATAAAAAAATTTATAACCACTCAATGTATTTTGGGACAGTGACCAAATTTCTTACATACGCACAGCCGGATCAGAGAGCAGAAGGATCACTGATACACCCTTTAGCCGGGCCAATTACTAAATGCATGTGCAAACAGTGCATCGCTATTTATAAATTGACCCTCTCATTTCTCTGGGTGTACATTGTTTAATTTTCCCGGCAGATGACGTCAGGTGGAGGCAGCTGGTTAATGTGGATATGGCGGATGGTGGTGACGGTTGTGGTGGCAGGTGGAGGGCTGACGAAGGTGTCAGCCGCGTGCACCATGTCGCAGTTCCCATGCCGGAGTCAGCAGTGCATCAGACTCGACCAATACTGCGATGGAGAGAAGCATTGTTCCGACGGCAGCGACGAGCCCACCGGATGCTCCCGTGAGTAGCGAATAAGATTACATGCTTTACGAATATTATTTATTAATATTCGAGCTGAGCCGCAATACTATTAAATTCTCATTGAATTCGATCTATTTTAATATTCAATTATATAATAATAATTTGGATGATTACAGAACCTCTGCATACAATGACTGTGGAAATGTCTTTATCGTAAAGATATATGAGAATTATTTGTTATCAAAATATAACTATTAATTATCGTCTAAACTCTAAAGGCTTAGAAATATTTTGGAGAGTCACAAAGCCTGAGGCAAGTTATTTGGAAGGTTTTTTCTCCTTCGCGGAGAAAGTGCTTAAAATTCTTTATCATCGGATCAGTTTATCACCATGAATATGAGCTGGCATGATTTATTGTGCTTTTGATTCTCATACTTGGGTCCCTAATGCTCCATTGTATTCATGCAATTTATTTATTTGCCATAGCAGTATCTTCACCTCCACCCCAAAGACTCACTAAGCAGGAGGCACTTATATCCTTAGTCCGACTAGCTTGCCTCAGATACATTGGAACAAACCTCCCACCACCACCTCGACTACCTATACATTTATCCTATCAAAATCATCCATGTTTACCATCTCATATTCCATCAGTTCATCAACGGATGAAAGATAACAACCTTCCTGACAACCTTATCCATCATCCCATTACCATCATTCAGACTACCTTCTCTATCATACGGTTATCATTATCCAAACTACCGCCTCATATGCTTCGTTTTTTATCATACAGAATGCCTTATCGACCTAAATCTGATTTGACCATTTAACCCACTAGGTGGCACGACCAATAGCCACTCCGTGATGGATGACGACATTGAAATTGCCAACGTAACACCTAGCAGAGTAACACCGGACTTTTCCACCGAATCACAATGACTCTAATGTTAACCCTTGATCAAGCGATGTAGGGAGTGGACTCTTAATAAATTGTTTGGCGGCTTTTTCAACGAAATATAAGAAAACAGGAAATTTAAACCATATTTTCTACTCGTGCAGCTTGCAATCGTACGTACTACGGAGTGGTGGGAGCAACGTACGTGCTGCAAGTAGCGCGACCAGGCCGCGGGTCCCTGCCATTCTTCTGCCAGTTGACGTTCATCGCGTCAGGCGACGTCTACGGCGACCTCGTCCAGCTGAGCTTTGAAGAGTTCAACCTCGGCAGGTCAGTTCATGAAAACATAACAATATTAAATATAATTAGGTTCATAGGATGTAATTGAGTAAACTAGCGGTAATTGTAAAATTTTAGAACTAATGAGGAAAATATTCACTTGGCAGATTCATGAACCACATATCAGGCGGGTGCCCGGATGGCTACATGCAACTAGAGGAGCTGAGCCGCCCGCTGAACGCAGGCTACTGGTGTGGCGCTGCCTGGGGGCGCAACGTTTATTATTCTGAGACCTCAGCCATCACGCTGATGCTCAGAGTCTTCAACCTAAGCAAGGCCAGCGAAATAAACCCAGCAGTGGCCCAACAAAAAGATCCTCCTCTTCTTAGGGTGTCGTACAGATTCCTTGTGAAAGAGAGGGCTGTTTTAAGGTACGGGGTCCCTTACAGCCCCATATACAGAGGGCAGGATGTCCCAGGCACGTTTTGTGATAAATATTACGAGGATTGTGATACACACAATTGCAAAGTTCAGTCCCCTAATTATCCTGGACTATATCCCCGTAACCTTACTTGCTATTATCATATTCGCCAAACTCATATTCCAGAGGGCAAAGTTGCACTAATTCAGGTACGACAGAGGAACCCTCATCTAATATACATCAAAGACCGTAATGCCCCGCACGTCAAAAGAGATAAAAAGTTATTATTGGGTGATTCGTGTCATATTTTGCATGATTACATTATGGTGTTTGATGGC
This sequence comes from Hyalella azteca, assembly GCF_000764305.2. Lineage (NCBI taxonomy): Eukaryota > Metazoa > Arthropoda > Malacostraca > Amphipoda > Hyalellidae > Hyalella > Hyalella azteca. Next base: position 6,516 of record NW_025933709.1, read on the forward strand.
AACAGTACAAACGCACCAGTCTTATTAAAAGCTTGTAAGGGTGGGGCGCTTTCCCCTGTCACTGCTAGTGGTCCGAACTTACTTTTATTGTTTCACGCCTCGCCTTTTGACTTTCCCTTCCAAGATTCCCCGAGAAGGCGAGTCTTCGGATTCCAGTTAGATGTTAAGATTAAGTTAGTGGATAGAGATTCTACAGCTTATGTGCGTCGCATTGATACCCCGGAATCAGCATTGTTCCCTTCATCCAACGCGTGTCAGTGGCACATCAGCAGCCGAGGCCAGCGGAGCGGCTACGTACAAGCGCCCGTACATTCCTTGCTAGCCAACACGACCTGCATCTGGAAGATGGCGGCCGAAACTTCCGAAGTGGTTTGGCTGTATTTCCTTCACTACCGTCATGTTCAGCATGGGGAAATTCCACCTCCGAGTGAGTGCCCCAACACACTTGCAATATACGACAGTAGCGGGGCCTTGGACGATTCCACTTTGATGGGGAAGTTCTGCAAAGCCGATGAATTCCCGAGAGTGTGTAGTGGAGTTCATGCCCCTGGAGGCGCCGGAGGAACAGCCCCCTGTCCTCCAGAGGAGAGTTACGTCTCACAAAGTCCTGCTCTGACACTCACGCTCAACTATGCGGCGGGGACGACCCCTGCACACGTGGAATTTCTCGCTCGTTATGAGTTTGTTGATAAGAAGCAGTGGGGAGAACCAGCTTCTGCTGATAGTCTTTGCGATAGAATATTCAGGGAAGGACATGACAAAATGTTCGCGTCTCCAAAAAATGTCTTCCTATACGGCCGCGGAGGGAGCAAGAGTTTGCAGTGTGTGTACAATTTCCGGGCTGCCTCGCATCAAAAAATTCAGCTCACCATTCACAGGTCGAGAATGGGTAGCGACTGCCTTACGATATATCAAAGCTCTTCAATGCGATATGAATGCTTCCATTTGCAATCAAAAGCTGGTGCCGTTTTGACTGTTGACGAGGAGCTCTGGTCTGGCGTGAAGTTCCCTAGAGGCTGCATATGTAATTCTACTCAGTCTTATCCAATGATTTTCCGTTCCTTTACTAATGAAATACGATTAACCTTTTCAATACCTCAAATGACATCATCACAAGACTACAATGACTTTTACTTCGAAGGAGAGTTTGAAATTTTCGAGTCAAAAGAGGCGTGCAACGTACGTCGGTCGACAGGGCAATATGGAAATTTCACGGTCGGATGGAAAGGATATCCATCCTGCCTCTCCCACCCCAGGATAGTCGCAGCTCCTGATGGGGCTTTCCTGTTCCTTTCCGTACCGGGATGGGACGCAAGCAATGGCCACTGTAAATCAGGAAGCAGAATAAACATATTTGCGGTCGGGGGCACCGTGCCCCTGGCGTCGGTCTGCCCAGGGTCCGGTTCGACCAAAATGGAAGTTTTCAGCACAGGATGGAAAGACAAGCCAAAGCATGAAATCAACCCCGGACATAGCTTGCTCCTCTCATTTAACGCGCCCGTCAATCGAGAATGGGGAAATGAAACCATTTCACAGTACAAAGGCAAGCAGAAAATTAAAATGAATCGAGATCTCATTGTCCAGTACGCTGGCAATGAGACAGCGGAAGTTTTCATCCAGTGGATTGGTGTTTGGAAACCCATTCACACAGCACCGATCTCGTCGGTGGGGGTGGATCCATGCCCCCATCGTTGTCCAGAGATCGAGGCTTGTATTCCTCAAGATCTTTGGTGTGATAGAATACCTCATTGTCCATCGTACACGGACGAGAGCGCCGGTGCTTGCGGTATTTTAGCAGCATTGCCCTGGGTGACGCTCGCCGTGGGCATTGCATTATTTCTGACGCTTCTTTTGCTTCTGGCGGCAGTCATGCGCCACAGAAAATTACTTCTCGCCAAGAGAGAAGAGGACGAAGAAGAAGAGGAAGAGGAAGACACTGTGGCTGAGGTGCCGACGATACAGAACAACGGAATCAAAAGTGCCACTCAAGACCTGCTACTTCCGCCGGACAAAGACGGAACCTGGTGACAAAGAGCTTACTCGGGAGACTATTTCTGCGTCGATTACGAGACCACCGTATAGGGCTGGCTGCTCGCAACGATCTCTCGAGCTACGTTTTGTACTGTACTTATCAGGGTGAGGTTGTGTTCCACGTCAGGAAGTTGTCAGTTTCATACTTCAGGATATACTTCGTACAAGCATTGGAGTACAGGGTACTGGTATTTCAATAGATTTTTGTTGCAACGTGTTATATTAAATTGGTTTGGCTGATATTGTTCCGATATTAGATGCTATTGGGAAAGATTAAATTATTTTCCTAGTCTACACAGTGTACAAATATCTATTCAGTGAACTTCGTTTTTAGCTAAAATGTAACTGCGATTTAATGTGAGCCGGAAAGGCAGTGCAATTCGAATTTGCAAGGAATCAATTCTGAATATATACACAAATTAAATACCTTAAAAAAATCATTTCTTCAGCATGGCACGCATTCAGTAATTGTTTTATTGCGATAAATATTTTGATGAGCTGCATAATTGATGCGAGATTCTCAAGAAGTATTTATAAACGTAGTTAATAACTCAAAAGATGGTCGGAATTCCTGCGTCACCAAGATTATTCCAATTTTTTATTAAAAGATATTGCGACTGTGGCTGCCATCAATTAAAGACATCGTTAATTGCTCTGAGAATATCGCTTCAAGTTCACACGCTTCTTCGAATTAATTGTTATCATATTGTCACATGTCTTCCATGTTAAGAAAAATGTTTAACGAGCTCCCAGCTCTAAAATTTTTACAGTAGTCAAACTGACGCGGTGATAGTTGGTGTTTGTGTTCAAAAATTAAAATTATCTGGTTAAATTTAGACCTCGAGAATTATTTACTATTATTGGCATCGTAAGCAATTTTAAGTGTTGCCCCTGAGTATTCTAATGTATTCAAGAATGATCATTAAAATAAACGATTAATTTTTTTCAAACCACCAAGGCAAGTAGGATATAAACAAATGCATCAGTTAGGCATCATATTAGTTTTATTCTTAACTCATTGATAAAAAATATAACGGCGTTGTCACCGGCCGATTGTCTGAATATTTTTATTCGTAAACAAATGAAATTTTCTACATAGAAATTGTCATAGCGGCCGTTGCACAAGAAAATTCTCTTTAAATTATTAAGAATTCAGAAGTCACAGCAATTAGGCAGAGGATGAACAATTAAAGTATCAAAGTAAGTTTCAAAACTGTTTATTTCCTTGGAGGTTCGAAGAAAAGAGAAATGTTATAGTTCTAAAAATTCATTTCAGCCCCGGCTATTTTGTGAAGTCGATTGTTCCCAGTGAATTGTCTCGCTATTTATGACATGTTGTGATTCTCCGCCATATACTATTTTCCGTCTCATATTAGTGAAATATCTCAATACTTTTAACATGTTTTGGTTCTCCGTTTCTATTTCCCTCCGTCGAAAGCAGTCTTCACGTTAATTTTAGAAATAAAAATGTTGTAGAAAATTATTATTTATAAAGAGTGATTTATCAGATAATAAATTAGATAGATATTAATGTTAACATGGAGTTACGTTTTAAATAATTTCTTCAGACGAGGTTAGTGATAAAAATTAGGATAATTAAAGAATAAATTCGCAGCTAGAAGACAATGCTTCTCTATTTGGTCACTGTGACGTTTACGCATTCATGAGGCGCTGAGAAAAATTTTACAATACCTTCCTGTAGAAAAATTTATATGAGTTTCTGATTTTACGCGGAGTTACGACAGTTTACAATTTGTTTCATAGATCAACAGTGACACAAACTTACGTATATAGTTGAGAGAATATAATAATGAATTGGCGTACAATACCGTTGCTGTCGCTTAGGTCCTCAAATTTTATGCTTTGAGTTCCAAATAGCTTTAAGATATGCGATATGTTTCACGTCTGTACAGATTTGTACATAAAGTTACCCCTGTACATATGTACTTCATAGATGTTAGCGTAGAGTCATTTTCCACACTCGAACGTTTGTTTAAATTAAAAATACCCGAAACCAAATATATTTTAGGTATAAATTTAATTAAAACAGGCATTTATGTTACAATCCAAACCCGGGAAGGCCTGAACGTTATGCATCGATCTATATATTTTTTATAGATAATGCTTATCATAAGATAGACGACGTATGCAGCCGGGGTCGTTATTTCACTGTTCAATTTTTGCATACATGATAAAATAATATTATATTATTATACAAAACTCTTCGAGACGCAACGATTTTCTCTCGTTTCTATGCATGACTTCTGAGTCAAACTAAATCGAATTTATGTCAGAAAACATTCATTAAATAAGTCGCGAAAGAATTAAGAGAATATGAAGTCATATGCATACCACGTGTTTAATTCAAATTGATAACTGTTGCATTTATTCTTTGTCTTTATCATAATCGTTAAGTTTGAGAGTAATTATTTGTTGTAAAAGAATGACATAAAAAATTGCACTTATTAATTTTCTTATGGATCTTGTATGTTTTCCTCATGTTAACTGCATTGTGAGGACAAAATGGGTCGGTGACTCTCATTAGACTCACAAACTCACGACACTCATTAGACTCAAGACCTTTAATGCGTTGATGAGCTTCTTTATGCCGATGACCTTCATTTGACTCATGACCTTCATCAAGATCATGACCCTCACTGAGCTCATGACCCTCACTGAGCTCATGACCCTCACTGAGATCATGACCCTCACTGAGATCATGACCCTCACTGAAATCATGACCCTCCCTGAGATCATGACCCTCACTGAGCTCATGACCCTCACTGAGCTCATGACCCTCACTGAGCTCATGACTCTAAGACTCTTAACCCTCATATTGACCCAACATCACACACATCACCGCTCATGGCTATTGGCAGACCCATAACCCACAATTCCATAGACCCTCCATTTCATAAACTCGTGACCCTATTTGACTTATTACCTCTTTAACCTCGTATCCTTCAACTTGCCCTTTCCGTTTTTATATACCGATACGTTTACATGGCGCTCGTAAACATCATGCATTGATTACAAAGAGCCCAATGTATATTTGGTATTTGCGGTTACGTAATTCTATTATGAAAAATATTTACACGCTCGCAAAATTTATTCTACACTGAGGAATCAAGTCTGTAAAACATAACTGTCATGAGCAAAAATTTAATCAAAAAGTATTCATTCCACCTCATACGAAATTTTGTTTGCTTGAGAATAAGCTATGTGATAATTATTTTCAGGCTCATTTGGGGACGATCTTTTCCGTGTATGCATTTACCAGCCATGTTTCTATGCATATTAATGTCCCTAGTTTGATTGTTTCTGGCATAAAAAATAAACCGGGAGAATCAGTACGTGTCTGCCGGCGTAGCCGTTGTTCCTTCTAACTGGCGATAACGTTCGTCAAAACTTTAGTGTCCTTTGTTTCATTGAGCCCTAGGCCTGCTCTATCTTCCACTCAAACTCTATATTGATAATAAAAAACTTACCACATTTCAGAAGTTTCTTTTCTCCGTCTATGACAACCGCAGCCTCGCCTCAAAACACAAAAGCTCGACCGTAAACCTTCTGCTGCGTTTTTAGGAATAGTTTTTGCACGGAGTTTTTATGCCGCAGGTCCTTTTGAACGACGAATTTTATTGCAGTGCTCCCAAAAAATGTTCCGTACTTTATAGGCTTTCAGAAATTCATTCACATGATGCATTTCTTTGCAAGTTTTCAATAATTTAATTTGAGTAACCATTAAATTTTCAAACTATCAGAAATTTATCAAATTACCCAGAGTCCTGAGAAAGTTTGTAACTTGGTTTTAAAAGACATTATATCAAGAGTTATTGGCCGTATAACCTGGAAATACACAATAAAATGTATATGATACAGGAGAATTTTAAAGATAAAAATGTTCAGTTCAGGTATTCTGAATTAAATTTCATCAATTTATTTGAGAATAATTGACTCCGCAGCGTAATTATTGTAAACTCCAAAAGACATTAAACGCACTTCAGGATGGGACAATACAGTTACTTCAGAGCAAGACTGCACAACGATACAATAGCCCTGGTCATGGCCGACCGTAATTGAATTGCAAGATTGAGACCGTACACCGAGAGCTGTCTAAAGTAAAAAGTTAAAGCTGTGTCAGCGTTGGCCGTCCAAAGAACAATGAAAACCGTCACGTTGAAACGGTATGCAATTTACAAGGAGCTTTTTGTACAAAAATACATCCCTGTTATCAGCCTATTGACACTCAGTGAATATGGCGAGTCATGATACGTTTTAACTATTGATCAAGAATTTTGTTTTGTATCAAAACAAAGCAAAACAGGCGGTCAGGTGGCCTCTGATAAACCAGTTATGGTAGCAATGAACCGCACTGCACGGCAGCTCTGGGCCAACTTGCCTGCCGTAAACTAGAGGCGCAATGCAATTGGCTGGCCAGATTGCAAGCTCCAGAGGTGGCATTAAAATAACCAACTGACTTGTGTGAGCTCTCGGCCCGGGACCAGCTGTTGACCACGATACTTCTACCAGGTTCAGTACTTTTTAGTGACCACGATATTTGTGCCAGGTTCGGTACTTTTTGGTGACCACGATATTTGTGCCAGGTTCGGTACTTTTTGGTAACCACGATATTTATACCAGGTTCGGTACTTTTTGGTGACCATTATACTTGTACAAGGTTCGGTACTTTTTGGTGACCGCGATACTTCTACCAGGTTCAGTATTTCTTGGTGTGACGATATTTCTACCAGGTTCGGTACTTTTTGTAGACCACGAAAGTTCCACGAGGTTTGATACTTTTTAGTTAGGCAGTTCGACCGGGTTCAGTACCAGCTGATGACCATGGTAGTTCTACCAGGTTTGGTACCAGCTAAAGACTACGACAGTTCCACCAGTTCGTAAACAGGAAGCGACCACGGTACTACGACCAGATTCGTTACTAGTTGGTGACCGCGACAGTTCTACCACCAACTGCATGATGGCGCGATAGTTCTACCTGTTCCAGATTAAAACCAAGATCCTTTAGCTTATTAGAACATTGATTGATTCGATTTATTTTTATGCTTCATCAAGATAAGCGCGCTCTCCTAAATAAACTTTTACTTAGTGCATTCAATTAATAACTGAGTAATTGTACAATAGTCGTGTATTTTTATTTGACTTAAAAGAAGTTTCTTTGAACCCTGTGGCGGCGACATCGACTATGCTCCGGTCGGCGGATGTAACAACTTTGTAACAAGGTAAACCCTAAATGTACAAAGGCCTAACCCTCGGTCTAATTTGGAAAGTCTCGCAATAAAACAAAGCTAAAAAATTACACAACGATAATGTTCTATTTGTACCTCAACCGAGTTTTAGAAATGACAGCAGTAACAGTTACGTATACCTCAGAGCGAGATGTCCGCATTTGGGTTCACATTTAAGACATAGACAACAGTTCAGAGAATGTATCCTAGACACTAGAAATTCAAAGATGACTGAATGATAGATTTCTAAAATAATGCACCGTAAATCCATCAGCCGATCAATAGCAAGGCTAAGAATTAAAAAAGTTTGTAAAAATTAATATTCATTGACGCGAAATTCACATCTCTCCTAATTTTTAAATTGCTTGTTGGTTCGAAGCTTATACAAAAATTTTCAATAATCGATTAGTAATTCAAAAAGATTTCATTTGCAATCCAGCTTCCAAGAATTTACTTAAATGGCTTTAATTTTCGTTATTTTTCGATTAATATGTCTGTTGGTAGTAAATTTGGCTTTCCGAGATATATATGTTAAGTGACCAATAATTTCTAGCGATGAGTTCTCGAATCTGACTTACGACCGAATTGCATTTCATAATCCGATGTATTAACTACAATCAAAACAATTATAATTTCCTACCCAAATTAAAACGATTCCTTTCCAAGTAAAAATGAAGAGTACGAATTATTGATAGCCTTTCAGCAGCATTAGGCAAGCGTTTATATAGATAAATAAACTATCATTAAAGACAATTGATTGGAATTATTAAGTACATTACATGGAACATGAAATAACGACTTGTCCAATATAAAATAAAAAACTAACCAGTAAATTAATGTTATATATATATATGTATGCGCATCGAATAGAAATGGCTGTATATTTTTTTACAATTTTTCTACCTAAATCAGTAACGACTGAGAGTCGGCTACCATGGATACCCCCAAACCTCGCACGGTTTCCTGGTGGTTGTGGTGCAGTTGGCAGACGACATCGTAAGCTGAGAGGAGAGATGATCATTTTTGCGACTGCTCGAGATGTACGCGGCGATTTGGTGCTTTGTGTCTGGGGCTCCGACAATCAAGCGAAGTGGTCGCTCTTGCTGCAAGGAACCCGAAACTGGCGCATTTTTGAGGCCTTGTTGACGTTTTCCATCATGTACAGACATTCCAGCTGTTTTAATAGTGCAGTTCCTACTGCAATGGCTGGGTTAGATAAAGTGCAGCTAATGGATTAGTGCAGTTTCGGCAGCTGCTGCAGTGTTATATACTGTTCAGCCTTTGAATTTGCGCAGTGCCTATTGCACACAGAGTTGCTGGTGCAGCAAATGCGGCACCAATGAGGGAACTAGAATTCTGCATATTCCGAATCAATTTAATAGATTATTTATTTGCAACGATTACTTTATTTATTATTAAATAACTCAATTAAATAATTAATAACTCAATTTATTAAATCATAACTCAATATTAATGAGAGATAACAATACTAAATAAGTTTAAAAATTTTTAATCGACATCATTTTGCAACTACAACAATGAAGTTTCCTGAATTTTTTTATCCACTGTAATTTATCTGCGCATTGTCGCAAAGCTCATTGCAGTGAACGACAAGCTGGGTTTGACCGTCCAAGTCTGCCGTTGCCGTCATTATGGCAGCAGACGATGGTAATTTGGAGGCATTAAAGGCAATTGCCTGAGTATATGCAGAGGTCGGTATCGCGGAGCAAACTATATTGGAGCAAATCAGTGCAATACTCGAGCTAATCTCTTCACAAGACCGCCTCCCGTACCCAACTCGAGCTGGGCTTTGAAGGCGACGAGCCGGTCGCTAAACTAGAAACACAAATCCATGACCGAGCGATCAAAGGCTCAATCGCAACAATAAGGGACCGGCAAACATAATGAAATGTTTAAAATTTAAATGAGTAATATTAAAAAGATTTCTTATAATTATTGTGAATTAAATAGTATAGTTATGCGAGAAAGGACGTTAGAAAAAAGGTAAAACTTACAACATTTATCAGGGAAAACATTAAAACCAAAGCAAAAATCAGAAGAAAATTGTCTCGTATTCGCTATATTGAATATTTTCAGTTCCAATACATCATGATGTTAAACTAACCGATAATTCCAATAACTCGCTAATTGAGATAAAAAGCAATATAAGTAGCCCGAAGAGGTAGAGGCGTGAGGCAGGAAACAATAAAGCTGCCACCAAATACTGAGGCAACCTTTGCTGTTTGCGCTCGTGTTGACACAGCGTCGCTGCCGCTGCAGCAGTCCCGCTGAAATACAAAACTCTGTCAATTCTGTGAACTGTATACTGTGGATAGGAACGTATAGTAAAATTGAATAAGATGATATCGAAGATGTGCAGACAATTAGAGACAGACAAAAAAACTCTGTCATTCTGTGAATTGTATACTGTGGATAGGAACGTATAGTAAAATTGAATAAGATGATATCGAAGATGTGCAGACAATTAGAGACGTAAACATAGAACTCTGTCAATTCTGTGAACTGTATACTGTGCATAGGAACGTACAGTAAAGTAGAATACGATGTTATAGAAGATGTGATGACAATTAGAGACTGAAACAGAAAACTCTGACAATTCAGCGAACGGTAGAGTTACGTAGTGCATGATATTAATTAGATAATGTGGAAGATGTGCAGAAAATAAGAGACTGAAGCACAAAACTCCGCAAATTCAGTAGAGTGAATTAACGTCAAATTAAATCGAAATAAAAGCGAAGTAGGGACGACTGAAACACAATTTTTTTTACAAAGAGGACGACTAAATAAATCTGAATGAGATTTAAGGCTGTGTTATTTCTAGGGCCAATTGTTCTTTGCATTAACAGTTAATTAAGATACTGTGATTTCGACATCGTTACCTATTATTTGGGAGTCGAGGCTTACTGTAACCGAATGGAAATGGAAATAAAGTAAGGGTCCGCAGTAATACAAATGGATATTTCGTTAAAAGTACAAGCTCAATAACCTGTCATTTGGATCCTCCTTTCGATCGATTAATTACAAGAGTTGATTAAGAGGTTGAAACTGTAGGCTGGATTTGAGCACGGGACTCCATATTTCAGCGTGGATTTCAATTGCAGATGAGTTATGTGCTGCCTAATGCAATCAGGAACACGATCAATATCCTCAGGATTGTCAGGAACGCGATCAATGTCTGCACGTTTGTTGGTAAACGCGACATGGCGGATTGATCCTACCACACAAAAGGGAACAAAAAATGATCGAAATTAATTGCGGTATTGAATTATTTTTAAATTTATATTTGTGGCAATATGTTATAAATGACTATTTAGCGATTCCTAAATGTAACAATATCGTCAATAGAATTTTAAAAACATTCTAAAAAAATCAATTCAGTCCGCTTTTCCTCTATTAAATTATTTTGATTGTGTTTAGATTGACGAATTAACGATTCCCGAAGTAGTCTGACTTCTGATCACCTTAATTTCTTTGGTGCTGATCCTTCTCAGGCTAGGACGTGGTGACGACATCAACAACTCTGAAGTAGGATCGATCGACCTAAAGTTTCGAGCTAATATTGATGTTGAATTGATTCACAAAGTTTGAAGTCCTGAAGAACTTTGAGCGCCATTACACTGGGGGAAATTATTGTCGATGTGTCGATAAATGGCCGCCGGTTGGTGTGTCGATAAATGGCCGCCACAACCCGTCTCTCATGATATTTTTTAGTGTTGTTTTTGCCTGGTATCATGTTTCTTTTTTTAATATGGCGTATTTTTAATTACATTTTATGTACTTGAAATGTAGTAGCTAGAAGAAATAAATAAATAACAAAAAGTTGCCCTGAAATTCAATTTGCTCACCACTCATGACGGGACTCACTATTAATGTTCTTTGGATTACATGCTCACACAGTTCAGTGAAGATGTAACACTTAGGGTTACATGTTCACACAGTTCAAAGAAGATGTAACACTTAGGGTTACATGTTCACACAGTTCAGTGAAGATGTAACACTTAGGGTTACATGTTCACACAGTTCAGTGAAGATGTAACACTTAGGGTTATATGTTCACACAGTTCAGTGAAGATGTAACACTTAGGGTTACATGTTCACACAGTTCAGTGAACATGTAACACTTATGGTTACATGTTCACACAGTTCAGTGAACATGTAACACTTAGGATTATATGTTCACACAGTTCAGTGAACATGTAACACTTAGAATTATATGTTCACACAGTTCAGTGTACATGTAACATGTATCACTTAGGGGTAACACTTTCACTGAATTCAACGGCTTAGCGGTTGTCTGTGTAGGGACGATCGAGGGTTCGTACCAGGTTCTAATTCAAAGTTACCTTACTAGGAGTACTGGTAGCGATGATAGATGATGCATAACGCATAATAAATCATTAGCCAGAAAATATCAATTGAAATATTCTTAACTCTTTATCAACAAAAAAAAAAGAAATGGCCTAAATCCATATAATTAAGAATAAAAATACGGGAGTTATTTGCATAATTCTTTCTCACTTAAAATTATTTACTTGAAGTCTACCTCTTGATGGATTCGATTTCTTGCTTATAACGTTTGCCGCGAAGAATGATCTCTTGCGTGCCCTCATGCCACCCTTCATAAACGAGCTAAAAAATGTGTTTTTTTTTATAATTTAATTTTGTCAAAGTGAAATCGTCATATCTCCGAGAAACATAAATTTTTGTTTCACAACATATTTGCACACCATGCGGCATCCTATTAACGCCTCTTAGAAGGCTTAGCACGGCCTTTAATTTCACTTGGTCGCGTCAATGGCAAAATTCCACAAACAGTTCAGTGAAGATGTAACACTTAGGGTTACATGTTCACACAGTTCAGTGAAGATGTAACACTTAGGGTTACATGTTCACACAGTTCAGTGAACATGTAACACTTATGGTTACATGTTCACACAGTTCAGTGAACATGTAACACTTAGGATTATATGTTCACACAGTTCAGTGAACATGTAACACTTAGAATTATATGTTCACACAGTTCAGTGTACATGTAACATGTATCACTTAGGGGTAACACTTTCACTGAATTCAACGGCTTAGCGGTTGTCTGTGTAGGGACGATCGAGGGTTCGTACCAGGTTCTAATTCAAAGTTACCTTACTAGGAGTACTGGTAGCGATGATAGATGATGCATAACGCATAATAAATCATTAGCCAGAAAATATCAATTGAAATATTCTTAACTCTTTATCAACAAAAAAAAAAGAAATGGCCTAAATCCATATAATTAAGAATAAAAATACGGGAGTTATTTGCATAATTCTTTCTCACTTAAAATTATTTACTTGAAGTCTACCTCTTGATGGATTCGATTTCTTGCTTATAACGTTTGCCGCGAAGAATGATCTCTTGCGTGCCCTCATGCCACCCTTCATAAACGAGCTAAAAAATGTGTTTTTTTTTATAATTTAATTTTGTCAAAGTGAAATCGTCATATCTCCGAGAAACATAAATTTTTGTTTCACAACATATTTGCACACCATGCGGCATCCTATTAACGCCTCTTAGGAGGCTTAACACGGCCTTTTATTTCACTTGGTCGCGTCAATGGCAAAATTCCACAAGAAAAACCGGCCAAACTTGGCCATTTTCCGGCTTCGCAGGCGTCAGGCGCTGCGCTACGGCCAATTCGGGCCACTTGGCGGGGCGCTCAGCTCGGACCAATCTACGAGTCGCCTGCGCTACTGTTGTTTATTTATAACGTTTTATGTATTTTGTACGTATGTCGGTTATGCAAGAGATCTTCCTTTTCCCGAGTCAACTGAATTTGCGCATTATTATAATTTCATTCAATTGCTTTATTTGCCGTAAGCTTTAACATTTTTCTCTTGCATTTAATTTAGAGGTTTATTTATAACGTCTTATTTATTCTGTACGTATGTCGGTTATGCAAGACATCTTCCTTATCCCGAGTCAACTGAATTTACGCATTATTATAATTTCATTCAATTGCTTTATTTGCCGTAAGCTTTAACATTTTTCTCTTGCATTTAATTTAGAGATTTAGAGATTTATAAGTTTTTCTTTCATGCCATCTTACTAGCCGTGTAAAATAGAGGTAATAAGTATGAAGTAGATTAAAATATAGCCAACGTTCTGGTCAAGGAAACACACAGTTCTTTCATAAAATCAATATTAATATCTACGAGTCTAGATAAAGGCTTATTGAAATTATAATGAAAACAAAATGTGGAAAATTCTAGAAATTCACTAAAGATTCAAAGTTTGCGTTAAAATTATACTTTAATATCAGCCTAGGATGTTGAAATGCTGCAGTCTTGATGCTCTTATCTTTACAACCAAAAAGAGTTTTTATCAGATAAGCGCTGTGAATCCACTTCACATTTTTGCTGATATGTAAAAGAAGTTTAGTCCGTGAGTGCATTGGTTAAGCGAGGAGGTCGGTTTTCCTAAAGTAAAAAATTGAAGCTGGAAGAATGAGTTTATTTTTATAATTTTTTATCATTTAATGCACAATCGTCAAGCAAATCCGTATGCGAGTGACTGTTAGAAATTGCAAGTCAAAACGTCGATTGTTTGAGTTAGTTTAGTTTATCGCATCAAACGCACTCCAGCTCTGCAAGCATTGCTTAAGTCGTATCAGCATTCAATTTGTACACACACTAAAATCCAGTTCTGTAAGCATTGCTTAACATTGAGATCAGTGGTGATTAAAAATTCTGTCAGTGTATTCCGCAGTGAATGCCTAGGTTGAAAATTAGATGCATTTATCAAGCTTAATCAAATATAGGCGTCCAGACATGCGCTTCAACTGTTCTACTCCGTAAAATCACCATTCAAAATAAACATTTTACATTGGTGTTAGAAAATGAATGAAACAAAAATTCGGAATGCTAGAATACTCCAGAGCAGAAAATATTGAAGCAGGATCAAGGCTTGCATTTTACAGGCACCATGAAGACTGCAACAATTTTTAACAATCAGGAACATACGATCATAGCTTGCCCGATGAAACACAGGAGGCACTCATATCGTTGGCCTTAAAATAATCGAAGATTTGCTGTTAATGTTTCTAACCAAGTGTTTGTCAGCTCGGAATGATTTCTTCTAAAAATATGATTGACAACGAGAAAGGAATTTCACTTAAAGTAGCGATAAAACATTGTCTTATCATGACGGCCGAAGCAGGCTGTCTTTAGTTAGATTCGATAAAGTGAACGCCAAATGCTATACGAAAGATAATTAAATTGAGATGAATACAAGCATAATGAAGAAGAACAAGCGTCTCAAAATTTGAGAATTTCTACCGTAAAATTGATATTTGAACAGATCCAGTGTAAATTTTCTTTTCGAATTGAAGAAACAGTCAAGTAGAAAGCACATTAATTTATGATTTTACACGAAAACTTGAATTGCTCATGTTGTACTAAATATTTATTCATCAATGAATAATGAAACATGTCATTTCGCGGTAAAAATGGTTACTGCGTAGCTATGGGATTCATTCGTGTTGAAAACAAAAATATCCGCGCTTAGTTTTAAAATTTGTAGCTTAAGAGAGCAAACATCGTGCTCGGCAATCATACTTGACAGACAAATATAGCAACTAAGTGACTCCAATTAAATGGAAAGAATCCAATTTGNGATGTGTATAAGAGACAGGTTGACCATTCAATCAGAACTCACTTCAAATACACTTATTAGAAACCAATTGGTTAAATTTACAACATTAGTGAGGATTAACATTGAAAAGATCAATCTGAAGTGACATGAATCTATGGTTAAAATTGACACTTTATAGAAATATTAATCTTGTTTGTATTGTAACAAAAAGGATTTTGCATTTGGCTAATGCAAACTATCACTAAAATTATAATTACCTTTTGCGATTAAATATTAATAATATATGTACATTTTATGAATATAATTGACGTTGACACAGCTGGTACGTGGGACCTATGGACCGAGAGGCCACCGAGGCCCTCCTGAGGCCAGCAGAAGTGCCTCCCATGACTCACCTCGTTCGCAAGTCTGTTAAGGAGACTGATTTTGTCATCTCGTGTGAGGAAATTATCAACTTTTAACCTTATTTCATCCTTCTTAATTATTATGCATCAGAATTTTGTATGTAGTTTAACCACTCATCAAATCTTCAACGATACAGCACAGTTTATTCAACATTTTCCCGTATACAAATCGTTTTGACATCGACGAAAAGTCGATTTGCAGTGATACCTTTGTTTTTCTTTGAATCTTGTTAGCTACAGCAAATTTTATAGCTTTTTTGAAGGCAATGTGATTAGGTTTTGTGGATATTAGTAGCAAACTTATTCTAACCCCAATTTTTTCCCTTAATTTGAATTCTCTTCTGCTCCACTCTCTTGGTAGATTATTTTTTGGTCTCGTTTAATGTGAAGCTAGTGTATTATGATTAATGCCTCAATCCACTGATAGATAAGATGAATATTTATCAGTTACGATCAAATGTATTCACTATTCAAATTGATATTATTGCTTCCGTAACCGATCAATCTTAATTAGTTTACTGTCAAAGGTATTCAAATAAGTATAATTGTAATTTCATTCATACACAGACAAAAAACTGGAAGGTAATAGCTTCGGTCATCGCAAAATATTCAAACATGGCGACAGCTACTGGACCAAACCCGACATGAGATTCAGCAGCATGGCTGAACTGGTGCAGCACAGTTCCAGTGCTAACAAATGGATTCTTTTCGACAAATTCTACGAAACTGTAAGATATGGACGCTGACTTTTATTACTTGACAAGATTTATAATATAGAAAATTTAGGTTAATTAAAAAAGTAATACGTAAAAAGGGTAATAACGGACAAAAATCTTTTGATAATATTTCAACTTGTGATGCGAGAATAGAGAGAGCCGCAACATAACATCAACAAATACATTTATACCATCAAAAATTTCACTCTCATACTCCATTGATGACTCCAACATGATTGTGTCAAGGATATACATAGAAAATTTTATAATTTTATTAGGAATGTTTTGTTTACTGCAATTGTTGTCATTATATGAATAACACTTTTACGATGCTTGACACTATTTATTTCATTCGTGACCAAATTCAAGTTTCGTGAACTATTTCTTATATCTTGAGCGTAAACGGATAAAAACTTATAAGTTTTAAACTCTTTTCAACTCAGCACACACAGCAAGTCTCACCCAACTCCAGCGTGGGTTCCAACACAGCGGACACCGAAGCCGACTATGAAGCTTCCGCCTACTCGGTAAGAGCTGGCGCGGTTCACAGTATTTATTAATATATTATAAGTATAACATTATATATTATCTATGTTATTTATATCATATCATTATATTCAACGTCATTTTAGTCAAAGTGATATTTGATAAAAAAAATAACAGCGTGATTATTTGAACAAATATAACCATACATAATTATATAATGTTGAATGTGATAATAAATCTAATGATTATAAAATACTGATTATTTATGTATGTCGTAACAAAAAATAATGTTTTAAATTTGGCAAGATTTAGCAATAAGAGTAACGGTCTTTGAATTTGGCAACTTGTTTAAAATCCTCGCAAAAATTTGTCAACAGGATGTTCTTTAGAGCTGTTATCGACTTTACTAGAAAAATTAGAATATAAAATTATTAAAATTAAGTAGAAACTTTAATAAATTAAATTAATAATTTAATGTGTGTGCGCTTATATAAGTTCAGCATTTTCAGGGGCCATTTAAAATTTTGGTTTGTTGCTTGCTTATTTTTTCTAGTAAAATAAACATGTTTAATCAGTGCTCAAGTTGCGGATCAAATTTTTACATAATTTGACAGAAATTATCATATTACTTTATTTATTTTATTAATTAAAAATTCCCCGAATACCACAAATATAAGTGAGGACTTAAATCGTGAGTAAACTAGCGCCATGTCACGCACGTAATGCGCACAATCTTTTTTTTTATGTTCCACCGGCTAATTCATATATGGCTACGTACATAGCTAGTTGACAAACAAAGCCTTAATAGTAGGTTACATTTCATTAATCATTAATTTTTGTTTACAGTATACGTTTATGTAAACATTGGGGTTTAAGATCAATTCCATTCCCCGTTGATGCTTGGTTTCGATTTCATCCGTTTAGTGACAAAATATTTATTCATATCCAGCATCTCACCAAATTTATAAATTATTGTTGGTATATCTTTCATAATATTTTGATGTGACTCCTTCGAGTGTAACAAAGTAACGATTATCGACGTGTTCATCCCAGGATTACGGCCAGACGATGTCAAATTCCAGTGAAACGGCGTCATCTGTTGAAGTTGCAAGCAGTGAAGAAGCACCTGTCGTATCAAGTCTTATTGTCGAACTTAATAGAAAAAGACAGATAACATCACAGGATCCAAAAACCACAGACGTAAGAAAAAATTCTTCGGGAGCTTTAGGCAGGAGTTCTAGCATTGTTTCGACTAGAATCGTTCAATTCAACGAATTGCAGAACTCTGGTGAAATTATCACAGATACTAGATCAATAAATGCACCAAAACAGGAAGAAACCATCGGAGTTACCCTGCCTGAGAGCAATGACAACATTGCTGCTACGAGTGGAAATACGGCAACCACGGGACAGGTAATTCAGCATTTATATCAAATAATTCATAATCAATAGAGAAAAAGTATTTGAAAGGGTCTAAGTTGATTATTTAAAAAATTTAGGGTACTTTTTATGACTGCTAGTTATATAAGTGAAAAACAAAATTCGATAGAAGCGAAGTTAAGTATCGATAAAGTACATAGGCAGAGATCTCAGGCATAAAATGCTACTAGAATTTTTTCTCTACCACATGATACTATAACAAATTATAAGAGTGCAATTCAAATTTCATGTTAATGAATATGGTCATTCAGATCAACCAGTCTGATAAATTGCTTATCAAGGAGATTTATTGATACTCTCATATCTTACATTATTTTTCACTTGGTTATTTAGCCCTTGTTTAATTGGCATTGATGTCATACTTACGAACTTATTATGTCATTTTGTTTTTATTTTTGCGTGAGAAGCATAAGCAAAATAAGTTACCTCCTCATTAATTAAAACCAATTCATAACTTCAGGTCATCATTCCGAAAACACACTTCTTCCTACGTTCGGAAACATAAGTGACATGAGTTACCGCATTCATTAAGGCCTTGCACCCTGTACATATGACTTTCCCACCAGGCATCTGACAATGAAACAATGTTGAATCAACGTTATCAACATTAATTTTTCTTCAACTTTAATTCAGCCAAATAACGTTTGATTCAATGGCAAGTGTATGGTTGATTAGCACATCATTGCATTTAACAGAGTACCCCCTCGGACCCGAAGCAGCAGGAGGAGGAAGAGCAGGTTGACAAGAGCGACTGGTACCTGAACCCAGGCGATGTGACCAAGGAGCAAAGGCTAGGTGCAGGCAACTATGGCGAGGTCTGGAAAGTTGTCTTGCGGAGATCAGGGAAAGTGTTTGCCATGAAGACCATGAAGCCAGGTAAAATCTCAAACAGATAAAAAGTTATTTGTGATTTGTTTTATTTACGACACTGATTTTTGTGATTAACGCCAGGGATTTATGTAATTTACTGCAGTGATTGTGGAGATAGTTGATTGGCAGGTCTCAAAAATAACCCTAATTTTCAAGACAGCAGGATCAGTGTAATTTTTCCTGGCTGTCGATTAACAGTCAACCTAAACATCACATTCAAATTGACTCATTATTTTACTACAAATTCTAGTCTAGCCATAGGATCTATCGATAGCCGCTACAAATTTTAGGACGCTCTGTTATCTGATTTTTCTATGAAAAAAAAAACGAAGTTATGTTGTTTTGCAATAAAATTTGCGAAGATTGAACAAAAAATTTATGCTAAGATGTTATTACTGTTTGAACAGCGCTACAAACAGCTTCTATTAACTAAAAAATTAGTTTAATACCAGAGAAAGCCAACGAATTTTCTTCAGTTTATTGCAACGAGATCTTATGAATTATAACCGCTTGAAAAAAAACATGTAATAACAGAAATACTTTTATGAAATAATTATCATTGTTATTAGAACTTAAGTATTTTTTGCGCAATTGTAGCTAAAATGGCGCTTGAGGAGTTCGAGAAGGAAGTGACGACGATGATGTCGTTCAGACACCCGAATTTAGTGAAGACGTACGGTGTTTGCAGCGATCCTTACGAAAGCTTCATCCTCATTGACTACCTCGTCAACGGCAGCCTCATGGATTACATGAAGGACGCGAGAGAGGGAAAAAGTGAGACTTTCAGGCATTCATATTTTATTGAATTTTTTTATTTTAAGTGAAATCGTTAATAACTTTTTCTACTATTAGTGGAAAATTACTATTTTTTCCGGATTACTATTTACTATTTATTTAGAAAATTACTATTTTTTCTGGATATCAAGTTAAATTTGAACATCTTTTACAGAAAATCCTTTGTCCGAGGGACAAAAGTACCAAATTGCGTGCGGCGTGTTGAAGGGCATGAAATATTTGTCCGAGGAAAACTGCATTCACCGAGACCTGGCCGCGCGTAATGTGTTGCTCACCGACGACCTCACGCCCCGAGTGGCAGACTTCGGTCTGGCGCTGCTGGTAGACCCGGTAAGACCTACGCTGACTTCGGTCTGGCGCTGCTGGTAGACCCGGTAAGAGGTAAGACCTGACACTGACTTCGGTCTGACGCTGCTGGTAGACCCGGTAAGACCTGACACTGACTTCGGTCTGGCGCTGCTGGTAGACCCGGTAAAACCTGACACTGACTTCGGTCTGGCGCTGCTAGTAGACCCGGTAAGACCTGACGCTGACTTCGGTCTGGCGCTGCTGGTAGACCCGGTAAGACCTGACACTGACTTCGGTTTGGCGCTGCTGGTAGACCCGGTAAAACCTGACACTGACTTCGGTCTGGCGCTGCTAGTAGACCCGGTAAGACCTGACACTGACTTCGGTCTGGCGCCGCTGGTAGACCCGGTAAGACCTGAAATTGACCGCGCGTTGCAATATAGTTAAAATATGAATACCAGATCATGAATAAAATTATTTCATATATAAAGTTGTGGAAAGAGTAGTATGAAAGGAGATTTGCCATGTCAAAAATGAATGATTATGTTCCAATGTAATTTTCGGAAAGTCGAGAACGTCATCACTTCTACTATAAATGAACACATAAGCTGTAGTTTATTTGTAGAAATATTCATGAAAATATGCAATGTGATTTGAATAAAATTCAACGAAATAATGATATATTTGTCCCGTCAATTAATGCTTGAATAATTATAACATTCTTTATCTCCATTTACTTTCCTTACCTGGAGGGCCAATCTAACATATTTTTCATTGATGAATTTCTACAAACGGTTCAGCATTAGGAAATCAACAACGTGAATAATAAAATTATCTTTATGTCAATTAAAATATTTTTGATGACTCGAGACAAATTTATTAAAAACAGAAACAACCGGATAAGAAGAAGAAAGACACGATGGGCACTCCGTGGATGTGGACAGCGCCTGAAGCTCTGCGTGGCAAAGACAAGTGGAGCTCGAAGAGCGACGTGTGGTCGTACGGAGTCTTTTGCTGGGAACTGTACACCGACTGTACGAGTAACCCCTACGCGCCTGGTGAGAACCTCGTACAGTGCAGGTGCTCAATTTCAGCGCGCGGGTAGTAAAACTGTCTTGAGTACTTGGGTAACATTGCAGTGCACTCGAGGTAAAAAATATCTTGAGTAAAATTGCACTGCGCAGGCAGTAAAAATATATTTAGTAAAATTGCAGTGCGCTGGTAGTAAAAATATACTGAGTAAAATTGCACTGCGCTGGTAGTAAAAATATATTTAGTAAAATTGCAGTGCACTGTGAGTAAAAATAGATTGAGTAAAATTGCACTGCGCTGGTAGTAAAAATACCTTGAGTAAAATTGCAGTTCGTTGGTAGTAAAAATATATAGAGTAAAATTGCAGTGCGCTGGTTGTGAAAATGCCTTGAATAACATTACAGTGCGCTGGTAGTAAAAATGCCTTGAGTAACATTACAGTGCGCTGGTAGTAAAAATGCCTTGAGTAAATATTGTTAGTTTACATAGATTAAAAATTCGTCAAAAATATAAAAGAAATAAAACACCAAGTAAATTAACCATAATTTCATTCAATTGAACCTCAATATAAGTATTGAGATCACTTAATTCACTTCAATTCATCTGAATTGTTCCAAAGTGAATTTTAGCTTACTAATTGTTTGTACCTGTGTTCTAGGTATTGAACTGACGATGGAGATGGACTCTGAAACGTTTCCTCTTATAAGAAATGATGAACTTTTTGGATATTTTCTTTGCTATTAAATTCCTTG
Source organism: Hyalella azteca (assembly GCF_000764305.2). Classification (NCBI taxonomy): domain Eukaryota; kingdom Metazoa; phylum Arthropoda; class Malacostraca; order Amphipoda; family Hyalellidae; genus Hyalella; species Hyalella azteca. Next base: position 28,223 of record NW_025933709.1, read on the forward strand.
TAACCTCAATATGTGATACAATCGTTGCCTGCAGAGACCATAATATGCAATCTTTTGGTGCAGAGATAGTGAGCTCGCTCCACCTGAGCCGGTATCTCCTGAAGGGCGGCAGACTTACCTTGCCCTCGTCCTGCCACCTCACCGCCCTCATCCTCAGCTGCTGGACGTACGATCCCAGCGAACGACCTTCCTTCAAAGACCTACATGAGCAAATGCAGCAGCAGGGAGCGCCAAAAGCAACAATACAGAATAATATTACAGACGTCCAAATCTAAGAAATCTAAAGCCTATAATTTGCGTTTCTATCTAAGGCATAGTAGTAAGTTATAGATTTTCCGTTTAGGGAATCAATTTAGAAAATTGTTAAAGTGATTCCAATTTGACAACTGAAGCCTTTTGGGGAACGAAGGTCCGCTTAGAAAATGCGATACCTGAGATCATTAAACAATAAGTCAAAATGGTTTGATAATGTAAATTTTTCCCACGTAATGCCGTCTTTCACATTATATTGGTTGCGTTGCATTTAAGGAAAGACGTCATTAGTTAATTATTCTATCGTCAGGTTAATTGAATTCAGATTTCAGGGTATACTAGTTTACCAATGTTCATCGTCATTATTTCTCGCACCTCAGATGTGATTACCTTTCAGCCCAAGGAAAATAACAACATGACCCAGAAAATTACTATGAACATCTGAAACCAAGTAAACACTGAAACTCAAATTCAATCACAAATTACCTGATGCATTCTTACGTAAAATTAACCCGAAATATTACGACAGCTTAGAACAAGCGGGTTGCAGCTTGAGACCTGAAAGGGTAAGAACGTAAAGGAAAGGGCTGAATGCTGAATGCCTACGTGTAGTAGGTGGATTGAAGCGTGAAGGCAAGATCAAAAATATTGTGGCAAAAGGAATAGAATGTTTAAGGGCTGTAGAACGATGGTTGGGAAGCAAGGGTCGAAGCATCAGTGTCGGAGAATGATGAGTGGCCCACAAGGGTTGGAGCACAAGTGTAGGAGTATGATGGTCTTCTTCGTCCGCATTTCGACCTTTGTGATTTCCATCAGATTTCCGGTGGCTGGCAAACGTCCAGAGCTCATGGCTGAACTGACTGCCTCGTCTGCCATGAGGGCTGAACTGGCTTTCGCTTCAGCCATGAGTGGATGAACTGGCTTTCTCTTTAGCCATGAGTGGTGGAACTGGCTTTCTCTTTAGCCATGAGTGGATGAACTGGCTTTCTCTTTAGCCATGAGTGGTGGAACTGGCTTTCTTTTTAGCAATGAGTGGTGGAACTGGCTTTCTCTTCAGCCATGAGTGGATGAACTGGCTTTCTCTTTAGCCATGAGTGTTGGAACTGGCTTTCACCGTGAGTTATGACTGAATGTTGGTTAGGTATTTCATCTCAGATTAGTCTTACACTCAGAGAAATGAATGGGTTATATCGTCCAAGTAGTGACCTACTTTCTGCAGGTAGCAACGATACGACCCTTTGCCAGGCAAACTCGGACGGGATAACCAACATTAGGGCGAAAAGTGCATCTCTATTTGGACAAAGTCTAACTTATTTCTTTGAGTGTATCAGCCTGATTCATTTAATGTCAACGAAAGTAATTGTTACGAATCTTCCCATAATGATGTTTGTTTATTCACAGCATTCTTATGTTATGTATGATTACACAATTCATTCGTAAATGTCATAATGAAAATTTTACAGTTATTACTGAATATATGTAAGGTATATAATATGTAACATGAATCAATTAGGAGAGCTTAATTTTAAAATTAAATAAAAAGCATGAATGAAATTATCTTGGTCCAAAAACATCGTTTATTTACTCGCAAATACACTTTATTTCTGATTATCAAAGCTAAGTTTTGGATAAAACAAATATTTATGATAAAAAAGTTCTCTACATTTATTTTAAAGGGATATTCTTTCAGAAAACATTAATTAAAGTACTTGGTAAGAGACTGCAGGAATCCGCCTTGTTCGAAAGCGAAATCTAATAAAAATGCAAATAGTGTTGAAATAATAGATATTTTGTAGCACATTTTCAGCATTGGTCATCAGAGATGAAAGTGGGAATTACAATATTTGTCGATTAATTCTTTTTCAATATTATATTGATGTCTGATCTTGCATAAATGGTCATCAGAAGATCAAACCTTTTAAAATTTAATGCTATTTCTAGTACATTTTTAAACGAGGGTTACATGAATAAACGACGATCGTCCTGCGTTGACGCGATGCTTTATTTTCATCGTGCAGAAACAGACATAAAAAATATTACAAAAATACAAGTAAATGTTTGTAAAAATTGAGTTAATTTGTAAGTAAACATGCTAAGAAAATGATATTCGGTTGAAATAATTGCCTTCAAAAACTTACAATTTTAGCTTCAACTGATCAGCAAAACATTTACTGTTCCCGCTACCCATGACAAACCGTGGCAGTCGATGCTTATCTATTAACTTTTTTTCTATTTGCATATTTCACGACTACGATAACTGCGCATTGTCTAGCGATTGTCCTCACAATAAACCAAATGATGCGATTACACAAATATAACAAAATGATATTTTAAGGGTGACTTCGAGCTTCTTTCATATGAATATGCGAAAGAATCATCAATAATAATCGATAATACCCTTTTAAACTTGACTGGACATGTAGAAGTATATTTCTGTATATGATTATAATCTTTAATTGTTAGCTAATACAAAATTATAAATAGTGAATCAACATAGGATTTTATAACAGCGCATTGCGGTGCAAATCCTTTATTATAGCAATGCCTTTATTTGCAGGCGTAACTCAACTGTTATCACAGTGTATTGCAGGTGCAAATCAAGTGTCATTGCAGTTGTTTGCAATCACAGATGATGTTATCGCATAATTCTTAGTTTCAATTCTGGAAAAACTTCCAGAGACCAGCAAAGGAAACTCGTCGATTATGATCGAACTGCCAACATTCCTGCATGACTCTGTATGTTGCCTCGCTGCACTCGAGCGGCCGACTCAGTCTGAACCCTGCCTCCAGGTGATTCAGCAAGCTCGAGCTCGTACGGATTTCTGGGAAAAAATCAAAATGAGGGAAAGTTCAAATGGCATGAATAAGGGTGCAATCTAAATGAGAATTGAATATGAATGACAGCCAATTGACCTATCAAGTCCAACTATTCAACTAACTTTGGTTCCATTCTCGTGCAATGGATTATAATCCGTGTAAAAATCGGATTCGATGCCTTCTTGAAATGAAATCTTGCCATTTTTGTGCGTAATGCCGTGTCCAGGAACCTAAACTTAAAATTGAAAATTTGTATTTGACTACTTTGGTCTTGCTAAACAATGCAAGATTGGCTTTGAAAATTAGTTTAACCAATTAATAATCAATTATTCTTCGTATGCACAGGCGATTAGTTCTGTATATTTTTGTTGATTCTAACCTGGATAAGGCTGAGTCTGGCAGTTGCTGTAGAGTTCCCAGCAAAAGACGCCGAAGCTCCAGACGTCGCACTTGTCAGTCCAGAGATTGCGTCCACAGATGGCCTCCGGCGCGGTCCATTTCCAGGGGGTTTTTTGGTTGTCGTTTTGAGCTTTGCCATCTGCCTGTGTTTTCGTTAATTTTCAATAATAATTATAAATTCATCGTAGAAATAGCGCATATATTTTCATTTATAATACATGTTTTATGGATATTTGAAAATTGGAAACGTTATTCGATGAATTGAGAATAAGAATTTTATGGAAATGTTTGAAAATCAGCGACGCATTTGTTCGCTAATGCGATAAACAGATGATACCAAACTAGAATTAAATTTAACTTCCATTCAGATATCTTATATATATTCGACTGCGTATCTTCAAATGAATGAATTATTAAAGCCCTTCAAAAATCTGATGTTCCCCGCTAGTTGAACGCATTTAAAATACGCATGTAAAAAATTTTCAATTTCCCCAGAAAGCAACATTTTATTTCCGAACGATCATCGAGTGACTCTAAATATTTCTCAGACCCGCACCAACAAACCTTGATCATTTGTGCAAGGCCGAAATCTGCAATTTTTGGCTTGTTTCTGTCAGTCAAGAGGACGTTTCTGGCGGCCAAGTCGCGATGCACGAAGCCTTCTTCTTGCAAATATTGCATGCCTGCCAGCACGCCCAGCATGATCGACTCTTTTTCATTAACGTTCAGGGTCATTCCTGGAAATTTAAATAATAAAGTTAATAGTTATGTCCATATAAACGTTCATTATTATTTCGAATAAACACCAAACACTTCTTATTTTTCACTCTTTTCCTGTTTTTTTCTAGCAGCTTTTGGGATGTTTTTCTGAAGTTCTGTAAGTAAGCTCGATGGTAGAGCGAGGAATGATTTTTAAACTCATATACATTATTTACCACGTTGTTCCAGCATAATTTTATTCTGTATGAATAATCTATTGTTCGATTTTTTTAAACCAATAGCGCTGATGCACGGTTCACGCGTTGTTGAAAATTTAACTTATCACGAAAAAAATGGTGATGGTGACATAGTACAAGATCGGAACTCAAGTACTTTGAGGAACGAAGAAAGTATATTCCCTTCTGACAATAATGATTATTTGAAAAAAATATGTAACTAACATAAGTTACGGCATATTAAAATAATTAAGATTATTACTCATATTGAAATATAATCATATTCCCTAACAGGGCAGAATCTGTCCTTAAAAAAGTATAAGAACTAATCACAAGACGCTACAACGTACAACAATTAGTATTAAAAAATATTCTGCTGAATTATTAATATAAAAAATATTAACAATAATAAATTAAAATGTACCTTTCCTGAGGTAATCAAGTACACTGCCGCGGCTGTGGAACTCTAACAACATGAAGAAGTCATCAGGGTCTGCACAATATCCCTGAAATTCCACTAAATTTGGATGTCGTAAAGTCATCATGGATTTCACCTCCTTGACGATGCAGTCCTCTCGCATCCGATCTGTAAAACAGCAATGCGCAAGAATTGAGTAGCGTCAGATAAAGAAAGAAATTGTATTTTCTGTTACATTTGCGCGGTCGGTGATATAATAGACGTACCTCTGTTGAAGGTTTTGAGAGCAACAATTTTATTGGTTTTCTTCATTTTAGCCATCCACACTTCCCCGTAATGACCGGCGCCAATTTTCTCCAGACGTGACACCGCCTTTGACTCTATCAGCCAGTCTTTATCTTTGCCAAGGCTAGGCGCTAGGCTAGGATCAGTCGCCTGAAAATGATAAGCCCAATATTGACTCAAGTGAAATTTTGTATCAGAACCAACACGTTCATCAATAAAAATATCGAATGAAAATGAAAGGTAATTTCATTAGTGTAGTTGACACAAAAATGGCTTGAACTTTTTGTATATAGAGAAATTGTGAAAGATAGGAGCGCTTTACTAGCAATCATTTCTGAGAGACAAGCCTACAATTGAAGTGAAATACGAGCCATATGGTTCTTGAATTACTGTTCGGGCATAAATACCTTAACATACCAATAGTATCAGAATCAAGCTATATTTTACTTTGGTACCTCAACTGCCGGATCGGAAGGAGGCTTTGGAAGAGGTCGGTTAGCAAAAATTGGCTTATTGCCACCAGCTTGACCGGATCCCCAAGGATGTGTGAAATTTGCAGATGCTGCGCTGTACGTCAGTGAGGTTCGAGGCTGAGGCTTTGGAGCCAATGAAGAGGTGAGTGGGGGCTTCGATGGAGGTTGGGGTTTGGAATTTGTCTGGGGTGAAGTAGGCGCAACCCCAAAGAAGGAATTCTCTCTCGGAGGACAAGGAGGAGGTTTATCTACCGGCCTTTTTATGGAATTTGGATTCCTGACAGGTTTGTTTGTAGAGTTATCACGATTGACGCCTGGTGTTGTTCCGGCAATTATTTCTGGACGTGCTCCTGCTTGCGTTTGGTTTGAGTGCGCCGAGGTTGAATTCAGCTGCTGAATGGAAGCCGTAAAAGGAACACTCCGACCTACGGATGCCGGTGGCTGCAGTGCTGGTTTTGAAGTAGGTCCAGACAACGAGCAGGGAAGATACTGGAAAATAATCATTTCTACTAATCTGAAACTAGTAAGACCAGTCGGCACACTGACACCAGCCAATTTATCGACCGGAAAATAAAACCCTTTGTCTGTCATTTGTCAAATTTTAGCTGAATGTTGTCAAGATAAGTTCATAATTAATGTGGAGTTAAGAAACTTACCTATTCCTATGGACTTTGCTTAATTTTGGTCACAGCAACTTCACTGACACAGCTAATACTGTACGTTTAAAAATGCACACCGTATTGACATATTCGTACGCTCATAAAAATTCGTTACCTTCTTTATTTTAGGCCCCAAAATCATGACAACACAGCAAGCTTACTTTGTCGTAGGGAGTCGTTAGCTTCTGATCTCTACTCTCGGTGTAGTGCTTAATAAGTGTCATCATGTCGGGAAACAGTTCGCCCCAGCAGCGATATCGGCCGCCCTCAGCGTGGCATACAACGTGTCTTACTTCGACATCAGCTTCGCCCTGCTCGCTGCTGCGGCTGGTGTCTGAAACGAAGGACACGAGTGATGGTGTTAGCAAGTGTTTATGATTGGCATAGGTGTGATTGTTAGGCTATGGAATGCTGATAGTTAAGACTGCAATGAATAGTAGATTGAAATTGACAAAACTACATTAATTGTGTCCCTAATAGTGCATAATTTGTTACTATTTCCAGCAATATATCTTCTACTCAAAAACTATTATTTACTTAATGTTATGGTCCTAAATACAGTTCGTGGTACGCATTGCAACCATGTAGCTTTATTATCAACCGCTTGACTGAGACTCACAGCCAGGCTGCAAACAAGATTTATCATCCAAATTACTGATTAATATCCCGCAAACTATTATTAAAACACGTGACGATGACAAGGACTCACAGGATATGACGTAGCAGGATTTTGTGTCTGACCACCGGACGAGGAAAGTCCCGGGCCTGACGGGCGGCTTGGTCAGTAGCGCCTCTGCCGCCTCACGACCCATGTTGCCGCACACCCAACTGAATGAATCATTGTTGAATGATGCTAATATCATTGCTGAATGAGGTCCATTATTGTTTAATCATTTTGATATCATCGTCGAATGATGTTGATACCATGTTGAATCATTCTGATATCATTGTTGAATGATATTTATATCATTTTTGAATGGTGTTCACTATTGTTGAATGATGTTCGTATCATTGTTGAATGATGTTCATATCATTACTGAATGATCTTCATATCATTGTTGAATGATCTTCCTAAAATTGTTGAGTGACACCCATATCATTGTTTAATGCTGTTCAGTATTGCTGAATCATGCTGATATCATTGTTGAATAATGTTTATATCATTACTGAATGATTTTCATATAATTGTTTCATGATGTCTATATCATTGTTGAATGGTGTTCATGCCATTGCTGAATGATGTTCATGTCATAACTCTTATCATTATTGAATGCAATTTTTCGGGCCCTTTTAAGGGACCTCTTCGTAATTATTATAACTGTTCCACTGATTCTTTTTAATCGAACGAAATTTAATTGAATCGGATAAAAAAAAATTTTTTATCTAAACGTGAGAATAAGGAATGCATTTCATCAGTGATAATTTTAAATCTCATTCCATTTTACTAAAGAGAATGAAGCCCGCAACTAAGCCAATTTCAGTAACTCCACAACCACAGTTGCCCGTAGTTTCAAATATTTATATACTGTTCAATACTACAATACTATACATATTTAAATGTGGTACACATGTTTTTGAAACATCTTACCTTATTTCTTTTTATTGTCGACTATTAAATTATACTCTCTCGAGAGTTATTATGTCGTTGCAATCTATTTGCTAGATTTATAGCCATGCCCTGAAGGGCTCCTTTAATAAAAATTATAACCGGCACTCTCCAGCACCGCAATTGAATGTTTATTTTAAGATTGTGTGTCCCGAAACCTACACGCGGTTCTACCCAGAGGATTCGATTTCAATATTGTTCTGGAAATATAGAATTGACAGTTAAAATTTGTCCTGCATGGAAGTATCTGATCACTTTACTACTAGTATGTATGGTCTTGTTTTGAAGTAGTGCATGGACAATAGAATGATTTTAAAGCCTAGGGGTGGCCAGTTCACTCCAGGAGCCAGGTCTCTGCCAGTACCAATATACTGCCAGTGTCACTTCTTTCTTCACTCCTAGTACCAATTCCCTACCACTACCAGTAAACTACCGTTGATTCTTTGACAATATTTTCAATTGCATTTGTTCACTACCAGTGCTTCCTTTACCGCCAGTGGAAGTTCGCTTTCACAATATTTTCAAACTGTCTCTTATACACATCTCTGAGTGCACTNCCAGTTCGCTGCAGTGCCAATTCGCTGCAGTGCCACTTCGCTGAAGTGCCACTTCGCTGCAGTGCCAATTCGCTGCAGTGCCACTTCGCTGCAGTGCCAATTCGCTGCAGTGCCAGTTCGCTGCAGTGCCACTGCGCTGCAGTGCCACTTCACTACTCAACACTCACGTCTGTTTCTCAAGTTCCGTAGGAGCGGCCAGCAGACACCGTGCCACTGCACCGTGCGTGGTGGGATCGGCGCAGCGCTGCCCCCACAGAACCTGCGCCGCGGGGTCGTCCGTCACCACAACCAGTTCGCCAGGCTGCACGTCCAGCTCCTGCTCGCTCCTCGTCCTGGGCCACGTGCGAGCAACCGTCGATTAAAATTTCAGTGATTGATAGTCGATTAAAATATAAACGAGTGACCGTCGGTTAAAATATCAGCGAGTGACTGTCGATGAAAAAGTCGATGAGTGACCGGCCATTGAAATATCAGCGAGTGACTGTCGATTAAAGTATCGACGAGTGAGCATCGGTTGAAATATCAACGAGTGGCCTTCGATTAGAATATCAACGAGTGGCCGTCGATTAAAATATCAACGAGTGGCTGTCATTTAAAAACTTCAACGAGTGACCGTCGAATAAAACATCACAAGTCTCTTCAGTCAACTAAATCAAGGAATTTCCTGGTCATCTTCTTATATTTTACCCCTCATCTTCTCAAGAATTAAATTGATATTATTGCTCCAGGATATGCAGGAGTTGAAGACCGAATGTGTGATAAATGTAAAAAGCTAATGTCTTTTAATGTCTGAAATTTGCTAATTTTTATCTAAAGTTATGAAACATTTATTTTATAATTTTTCCTCAATAGGTATAATTATTCGTATTCCTCCTATTTGAATCTCCAAACAAGCAAAATGTCTATATTTTTAGTTTGTTTGAAGATAATTTAAACACTACATTACTTGTACCTTTCATCTTAGCTTTGGAGCTTTGGGAGCCAGGCCAATTTGAATATTAAATTTTTAGCATCAATAAATATTCATTGAATTTCTTAGTTATCCATTGATATTTTTGTACTCACGTCCGAGGGGCGATCACCCTGTAGCACACAATTGGGCCGTCGGATTCATATTCTAAGGAAGAAAGAATATATACAGGAAAATAAAAATCATTTTTAATAGTGAGAAAAATTATTACCTTTTTTATTGTACTCAAATAATTGGACAAATGAATCTACTGTTATTTGCCATATAAATATGTGGAAAGTATCAATCAATTAATATTTAGTCTTAAAATTAATCCGCATTATTCGTGGTAAAAAAATTGACTCACCTGCGAGAAAATTGAAGGCAGAATCACTGCCCGAGGCTTCGCTCCCTCCAGACTCGTACAGATTAGAGTCTTTGGCAGGCGCGCACCTGTAAGAGAAATAAGTTGTGTGATATAAAAATATTGTGAATTATAAACTCAAGTTCAACTCAGTGTGAATTATAAATTCAGGACTATCATGTAATGGATGACATAAATGATCTTTTGATAAATTCAACTCGCCACCTTGCTAGTACATTTTTTTAAGCGCGGAAAAAGAGAAAAAGGTTCAGCAAGCAAAAAAATTAACCAAGAATTTATTCATCATGCGTCAAATATACATGAACATAAATCAACGTCGTAATTGATTTGACCCGAAATAAATTTAAAAGTAATCCGTATAGAATTTTTACCATCGTGTGGTGGTGCTATCAGTTTTTTCATTCCCTTCAGATATCCTCCTCAGGATCGCAGAAATTCTTTTTTGTTGTGTTGATGTATTGTGGGCTGTCACATCTGGATTATTGGGTTTCGCTTGAGCTGGGCATTGTTGAAGACTTTGATGCTGGACTGCACGAGGAGCTGTCCGATGTAGGTTAAGTTTCTGCAGTTCAACAAGGTTTTGAATCACTGAATTCCAACCTTCTTGTTTGTTTGCCTGATTTGATATGAGACGCTCAACAGACTCTGGACGATAATCCTGTATAGGTGTCAAGTGAGAGTAAGGAACGTAACCTCTTTCGCAATGCTTAGTCTCACACAAAACCCACTTTTTGTCCTGATTTATGGAATGAATTTTAACGATGTCCCCAAGTGAAATGCTCAGCTCTTGCTCGTTTTTCTTGATCCAGGACAAGACCGCTCGAGCTTTGCAGTCTTCTTTCAGCTCCGTAGAACCCATATTAGTAAAAAGTTGGTCACTCGCAGGTTGATCAGTTCTTTAACTATGCTACTCACACTTATCTATCTCAATAATGTTCTTCACTGGAATTGATTTGAATCTGTTTTATGCACAGTACTTTACTTTCCCTCAGAAATTATCCATTGCAACGAAAATTACGGATTTCTTTGCTGACCGGTTTTACTGATTTTCACTCTCAATATCTCATTTCACAGTTCTGTTTCCTGCTCTCTGAATATTGCAACACTTATTACGACCAGCGCATGATTATTAAAAAAAAGTGCAATCTTTCGATCAAATTTCACCGCGTTCAACTGCACTCTGTTCAACCTGTTCAACTGTACACAGTTCAACGTGTTCAACTGTACACGGCGTTGTCACTGCCGTATTGTTAAGTCGTAAACGACGTCATGAGTAACCAACTCAACAGTTTCGAGGACGGTATTCACTGCACGATAACCGCACGTGGTATGTTCAGAGTATCCTTGAGAGCAATGCGTTCTGAGAAGTTCTTATCACGAGTGCCTGTCCTTATCTTGCAAAGCCTAGGAGATATCTTTTGTACCATGATGTTCAGTAACGTAAGGGTCCGCAATGCATTCAACTTCTGTTATCAACTTAATAGCAATTTTCCTAATCGAAAACTCTGGTGATGGCACTAGTGATGGCCCTAGTGCACAAGTGATGGCCCTATATTCTGAAACTGGTCGAGTATAGTTTCTGCATACGAACTTACATTGGTGTCATGCCTGATAAGTTTTGGTTTAAAATATTTATTTGTAAAATTCTTGATGCATCAGTGAATTTTTAGTGCATGTATAAAATAAGAAGGAAACAATATGTTTCCTTCTTATAGTAATAGTAGTACCTAAATGAATACTATTTGCCCCTATAAATTTACCTATAATATTAGGCCTGAGCCAATCATCTAATCTATTGTTATCTAGTCCATCTAATCTCTTTAATTAATCCTTTCTTCTCTCTCCACGAGATACACACCTTGATTAAATTCTTTTTTTGTCTGAACCACTATTTCTATTTATGATCATCGATCCGACATTTTCCCTTTCTATGTGTCGGACTTCTTCCGTGGTTCCGCAACTTCGTCATTCCGTTGATGTGGATCATTGAATAAGACGAAGGACAGTCCGAAGAAATGGCTACTGTCCGGCAATGACCGTCGATTACAGTCTTGCCAGGACCATTACAGTCGACTGATGACTGCCATTGCCGGGTCTACGAATGTTTTTCTCGCTTTCTTTGGGGTGAAAGCCGCTAGGTTGACGGCACCACTCGAGATAGATGATACCCAAATGAGCGCAATTTCGGACGCGTCTTAAAAAATCAGCGACAAATGAAAATAGCGTCGATGTTGCCATATCGAGCGTTGCTTCTTTGTTTCGGTTGCTCTGGTGAAAAAATCTCGTAACTTCAAAGGTTTCATTTCAGGGGATAAATTGACCCATAAATAATCTGGAAAAGGCAACGCTTGCCAAGCATCAACGCTAATGTTCTGCAATTTGTGTACCTCTTATTTAATGAAAACCAAACTTCGTATTAAATATTTCAAACTACAATTAGTTTCAAAAAATTCTCTGCATCTTTTACTTTTATCTCAACTAAGAACGGTTCACCAATTTAAACTCATCTGGTTGCATCCAAATGATATAGGCCTCAGTAATTATCATAGTGTTAAAAATTCCCCTGTTAGAAATTTCAAGCTGTCCTGAGAAATAAAGAGACTCTTAATTATAATTTTATAATAATAATATCATAATTTTATGTAGGGGTGATGCCACCGAAACAACCGATCAGCCGCGCTCTGAAGTTCCTGATAGAAGAATCAATTTCCGCTGTACGGCTGACGGTCGGCCATCGATAACCCGCCGAAAGTTACAAACTCTCATGATCGCGTTCGTCAATTAGCTAATGAATCATGTTTCAACGAATTCAAGGAATTATGATGTAATATTCAATTCAGAGGTGAACTGAATCAGTGAGTTCTAGTTTCTATAACTAAAAAAAGTATCCGATTGAGATTTTGAGAGAACCAGGCATCATCTGATCTCCATTCATCTCTTTGGACAATGATTGTGTGCCAAATTTCAATGAAATAATTATACGGAATTATAGTGGCTCATATAATTATACTATATAATCAATCAAAAACTCTCGTTTAAACAACGCCTCAATAGTAATGGGCAATAACTCACCGAAGATGTATTATAAATTTTTGTAACATAAAAAAAAGACATCAATTGACTCAAAATGTTATGCATATACGTTCGGATATATGATTCGCACAACATCGTATATCCTAACGTATATACGTTCACGTCAACCCACCTAAAAAACTGGGCATTGCATATCATATATCACACAGAGACTGTTCAAAGCTATGTCATATATACGTCCTTTACAAGTTACGGTTATACACCACTCCATTCAACTTCTTGAGCTACTATCTTATCGCTCGCTCCTTCATCATTTTCTGTCTAAAACTGACAACTGAATTTGACATCATTATCATCTGAATTGAAAGTTTTGTGTAACATGAAGACATATTGTGTAGCATGAAAGATGGTTTAGAAGACATATTTCCCAAAGCAAAGTCCAATTTACCAATAACCTCTCATTTCTCGGACACTCGTTATTCGCTTTTCTATTTCTAAATTCCTTGTTCATTCATAACCTCAATTCAACGATGGTTTGGTGTCAACGATGGCAAGCAACTCATGAATAATTGGGTGCCACGTATAGATAGGTAAATTTCCATTCAAGTACAAAACTTGAAAAAATTACAGTTCATAAATATTTGGCATAAATTTACGATCAGCCAAAAATCTGCTAAAAATGCAGTCACAGATTCGGTCACCGTAATGAACAACGCACGCATGATTTCAATCTAAACTTTGCCAGTTGTAAACTTGGAGTCAGAATTTATGAACATTATTACTCATTCTAATTTAGGAACGTATAACTTATCAGGATTTCACGTATAACTTATTAAGATTTCAAAACCCAGTTCTGAGTTTCCAGGTGGAAACCTAGATCATATCTTGGGTCACATGAACAAGTTACCGATAGCCAGACTTGTCCCGGCATGTGGAACGCCACCGTACACGTCGACCACCAATAATGGTTGGAACTTCATGCATAAACTAACCTATCGCAACTTGAGCCGTGCTTTATTACTCCGCAGTTGAGCAAAGTTCTAATGGTTGGAGTATCCATTTAAAGTTTTAATCACCCTTGCCTATACATCGACAATGTCACTCGAACCGTGACCTCGTCTAGGAACATCGTTAGTTCCCACAGAAGCAATATTTTACGTTAAAGAAATATTCGCTTTTTAAATAGATGCCGTGATAATAACCTTGCAAACTTTTGTAGCCTCTACATCTACTCTCAGCCCTGAATTAAACTAATTTCTTTCTGCTATTGAACGATTTACGAGTGGGAAATCATTAACCCGGCTGATACTAAACTGATAAGAGAACAATATATGAGCCTGAAATAGTTGGTTAAGAAAAATTCATAGAAATTTTCTTGTTTAAAAGATGCTACAGACTCGAGTAGGCAGCACGACTGCATACTCGAGTATGCCAGTATGCACGCAGCACGACTCGAAATGATACTGGCAAGCTAAGTCTTCAGAATCATTATTATTGAATCGCAAGTTAACCAGGAATTTAAAAGCAAAGAAAATAACACAAAAATTCACCATATCTTTATAAAAGAAAAAGTTTCGGAGTCCAGCTCCATCGTCAGTTCATAACACAAAATTCTGTTCAGAAAAATTCAGTCCTAGAAACACAAATAAATCAATTAGTAAAGTAAAATGCAGTCAGGTTTCAAAACGGAAAATAAATAAATAAGACATGAAAATAATGCTGTAAACGGCCTGTCTATTTATTATTTTAAGAGTTTTATTTCCTCTTGTTTATTATCCTTCAATATATTTTCAGGTGCTGGAGATTTATATGGATATGTATACTCTCATTGCGACTATTAACATTTCTTCCTATTCAAAATTTAAACAACCAGCGAAGTATCGATTATGATTACTAATTAATAGGCATTTTTATAGAAATTACTAATTAGCGTTGTCAGTGACTTTGCCTTGGCTGATATTCGGCAAAATATCATTGTAGTTTAATATTTAACATTTGATACTAACTTTAAATACGTCGAAGTGACTGTAGCTGTTTTTCGACTAAATTATATGTGAGTTATAAATGCAATGAAAAATTTCCTCTTGTCAAATAACATTTGCAAAGATTTGCCATCAAATCTGAAAGTGACTCAAGACGCGTTTCGATGACATCATTTGTAGATGTTGCCACAGAACGCTCGTCGATGGCTCTGCCACTTACATATTCGTCCTGGGAAGAGGCACATGAATGCTCCAGTCGGACTTTGGAATGGAGGATTTACGACGAAGCCAGACGTTTGGGTCGAGGCTGAAATGTTGGCGGTAGAGCTCACAAAAGAGGATAATCTATTGCACCATTTGTAGCGAATGCTCCTAGAGACGTATAAATTGTCGCTACTTCTGCCGTGGAGAGCACGAGCCCATCGGCCACAGGGTTAGCAACAAACTCTTATTGCGGCATCCTGCTCACACGGCGGGGTGGCCGGAGAACGATATGCATCACAAGATTGGACAATGTAAAGGATCCCGTTAACAGTAAATTAAATCGTATTAGGACAAAAATATAATGCGCGGTTTCATCTTGCTTATTGACCGACTTTTGGCATGCAATTAAAAAATCAGCTACGTGGCGATCGCTGATGTTAAAAACTATCAGCTGTAAATGTACACGTTGAGTTACAGGCTTTCCAGGAGTATGAAAACCGCTGCCAAAAATAGCTCAGTAATAAAAACAACAAAGCAACATACGCAACTGTGCAACATTTTAGACTATTATCTCCCCTCTAAAATGCACAAAACACTCGACTGTACATAACGTAACACACATATACATATGTAGCTGCACCCACGTCAACATACGCAGCTGTGTATGAACTTGAGCTGTAGAATGTCGACATACGCAGTTGCCCTCAGTTAATTTTAAAGTTCAGAAGCTGGCGCTCCTGCAGGAACTTGGCTGCTGTGCCTTATGAAATTCTTAGGCAGGCTTCATCCAAACAAAATTCGTCCAAAAATATGAATATGTTTAAACATAAATGTAGAAAGTGAACAACTCACAAAGTTGTAGAACATCAAAAACACGATTCATTTTTAGGTTCTGAAATTTGTCAACTTATTCTTTTCAAATTGCATTTTGAGTTAATATGATCTGGAGATAATGCCAATGAAGAGATATTAATTTTTGCGCAAGGAAACATCATAAAAGAACTATATATCAAATTAAAACCAGGAAATGAAGAATACCAGAAATAGTCAGCATATATTTTGCAAATAATCGCAAAATATTGTTCTGGTATATATAGTAGTATAAATTAGTGTGTGAAACATTTTTGCAGCGTAACATGGCACTGCTCTGAAAAATAACCCGTAATGTTTTGGACGCCCGCTATACAGAATCCCATGATTACTAATCAATTCTTCCGGAATCCCATCCTCGTGAATCCTTTACACATACATAATAGATTTTCACTGTCCTCAATAAGTTTGCGCTTGCGATTCAAGTTCATATCATTTTACCTTCAAGAAATTACGAATTAACTTCGTAATTTTTTTATTAACTATGGACCCAATTAAAAGAACATGCCTAGCTTCTCCTCCCAGAAAATTGATCAAAGACTGATAAGTAATGCCTATACTATACGCTACTCTGCATTGAGCTTTTTAAAACATTTGCTACCCAAACGCATAATTTTTTAATCAGACTTTTTAAAAGTCCGGCGTATCCACCGCACAAGCCATTAGCTCTGTTGTTTTTTCTCGGTAGATGGCCAGAGAAACGTCCATTTTAACTTGAAATTCACTCGCTTGTTAGCAGCATCAAAATTTCAAATTTCGCATTTCCAACCAAGCGTTGCAGATTCGGCCCTAATCACTGAACAACCATCTCACTTGGCAATGACGTTGAGACAACGTTTAGTTAACATTTATTGAATAAAATGACATTTAATTCAACGTCAGATTTCTAGTGGGTAAAGCCTAAATTTAACACGCGACGATCAACTCGGTCGCTCTCTTTAGATGAGCTTGAGTCACTGCAACGCGTCTGCAGCATTCAGCATGGCTTCAGGCGTGATGCCGCTGGCATACTCTAGTGTCATTCGTCTTTAGATTTAAATGATGCTATGGAATGTAAATGATATAACTATGGAATGTTACTATGCCTCTTTATTTAGAATGTGGATAAAGAGAGTTCAGAGGAACTTCTGAGTTATTAAAACTTTTAGAAGATGTAACCACCGTTCATGACGGCAGACACAATCAAATTTTTTTGACGTGCCATTGAAAATAATCCGATTGGGCTTCCTGAAATACAATGTTTTCAATAAATGTATGCATACAGTACTATCTATATGCATATAGTAAACCATCTTTCTTTTCATATAGTTAACCATATATATTCGTACCCGGACTCGCAAATAAGTCCGGGTTGAGAAAACCATGCAAAACTACGACATCAAATAAAAATCTGATCGTCATTTGTGAGCCGAAGTGAAAAGTTAAGGGCCGTATCAAGGCTGTAAATGTCAGTCCAACCGTATGGATTTATCGACATCCGTGTTCGTGTAGCGCCAGTTTGCAACGTCCTGAAAACTGCTGCTGGGATCTAGCCGAGCGGTTGATGGCTAACCAATAGTGTCTAAAATCTACAAAACTCCACGGAAATCGCTACAAAAACTTCACTAACTTGTCGTCATGCCTACGTGCGCCACTATGCATTTCAACAGGAGACATTCAAAAATCGATCTAAAACTTCTTAGACACTTTCAATGGAAGGGTATAGGATCATAAAAAACAAATATTAAATAAAAAGCCTTTGAGTGGCTCCATAATGGCCACATTGGTAGAAAAGAGCTCGCTTCTAGGAAATGGCTCGAATTGAAATTAAGAAGAGAGTGTTGCAAATAGCAATCGTGAAGAATGGATTGTAGGAAAAGATCGGATTAGTTGAAAGAATAAATTCAATGTTATTGGCATGATAGCAACTGAAATTTTTTTACTCGATTTGGTATTAGGAGATTGAAGTCATCCGAGAAATAAAGTGTGCAGAAGAGCTGCTGAGAAGTGGTTGATGTTGATATATTTTCATACAAATTGATAGATAGTTCAAAATCTTGAAAAATGGGCGAAAATCGCAAAAATCGCAATAGAGAGCTCTGAACCATTTCATTATGCCCAATAATCCAACAAAAATTAATCTATGTTTGTACAGGCATCAAGTTTCAGGACTGATTCATGTTTAATGTCACTAGATTGCTTTAATCGCAGATTCACTAAAATTTAAAAGCGAAAAAAACACCGCAAAAATTCAGCATATCTCTATTGAAAACGTTTCGGAGACCAGCTCCATCGTCGTACGATAAATCTAGAACACAAATAAAGTCAGAAAATTAATAAAGTTTGGAGTAAAAAAAAAACACAGACGTTAAAAACCTAAATTTACAGGCAAAGGGCAGAATAATAAAGTAAGTACCTATCTATTTACAATTTCTAGTGGATAAGAACTATAGGCAGCATTTAAACTAGGCTTCTCTTTAAAAATATACAATGATTCTAAAATACGCAGATCGGAAGCATCAGAACAATAAGCTAAAACCTTAAAGTCAGTGTCGGACACTGGAACGTTGCACTGTTCGGCGTGAGTGAGCACAGCCGAATGAGGAAGGCGCGATAGTAACTACCCAGTCTTATAACTCCTCCCTCTATGCTCAGCGACCCTAGTGTAAAAGTTGCGTGCCGTCATCTCAACGTACGCAGATGCACATCGTGCACAATTAAATTTATAAACTAGGAACGATCGCATGTGAGAAGGGAGGATATCTTTGTACCTAAACAACGAACCTATTTTGAAATTATTCACCAGTAAAATACGAAGATTAATGACCGGAAAGTATTTCATAAACAAATCTTTTAATTCTCTTGACATAACTTCGGACGCATAGCCGAAGTATGGAAGAAAACAGTAAACAACGTTTCTACTATCAGGCTCTGGAGCAACTTCACTGTATCGCTTAGACATGAATTTCTTAATCTGGGTAAACACCAAGCCAGAAGGAAACCCATTAAATCCAGTCTGTTTAAAGATATTCATGATACTGTTATTGGTTTGAACCGCAATTTTTAAACCCTGCTAGAATTATCAGTTCTAAATTTGATTTTCATATTTGCTGGTAAATTTTACAAACAGGTTGACGGTTTGGGCATGGGTCTTCCCCTCGGCCCAACCTTTACGAATATTTGTATGTATTTTCACGAAGTTTCATGACTAACCAATTGTTCCCTGATTTTAAGCCAATTTTTTATAACAGATACGTCGATGACACCTTTCTTATTTTCAAGCATCCTTCTCATGTAAAACTTTTCTTCGATTACTTAAACTTGCAACATAATTATATTAAATTTACCAAGGAACTTGAATCGAACAATAGTTAGTCCTTTCTAGATGGCAATATTACTAAATCTAATGGCCCTTTTTAAACATCTGTTTACAGAAAATCAGCTTTCACTGGCCTAAGCACCAGCTTTTTTAGTTTCTGTTCTTTTAGATTCAAGTTAAACAAGCTTCAAACACTATTACACCGCGGATTTTGTATTTTGTCAAGCATTCTGAATTTAAATTTTTGCGCAATACCTTCTTGCTTAATGAATTTCCTTCTGGCTTTGTGTTTACCCAGATTAAGAAATTCATGTCTAAGCGATACAGTGAAGTTGTTCCAGAGCTTGATAGTAGAAACATTGTTTACTGTTCTCTTCCATACTTCGGCCATGCGTCCGAAGTTATGTCAAAAGAATTAAAAGATTTGTTTATGAAATACTTTCCGCACGTAAATCTTCGTATCTTACTCGTGAATAATTCCAAAATAGGTTCGTTGTTCAGGTACAAAGATATCCTCCCTTCTCACATGCGATCGTCCCTAGTTTATAAATTTAGTTGAGCACGATGTGCATCTGCGTACGTTGGGATGACGGCACGCAACTTTTACACTAGGGTCGCTGAGCATAGAGAGCGGAGTTATAGGACTGGGCAGTTACTATAGCGTCTTCCTCATTCGGCTGTGCGCACTCAAGCCGAACAGTGCAAAGTTCCAGTGTCCGACACTGACTTTAAGGTTTTAGCATATAGTTCTGGCGCTTCCAATCTGCCTAGTTTAAATGCTGCCTATAGTTCTTCTCCATTAAAAATTGTGAATATGGATAGGTACTTACTTTATCATTCTGTCCTTTTTCTGCAAAATTTGTTTTTTAATGTCTGTGTTTTTCTTTTTGACTCCAAACGATATTAACTTTTAAACTTTATTTGTGTTCTAGATTTATCGAACTGACGATGGAGCTGGTATCCGAAACGTTTTCAATAGAGATATGCTGAATTTTTGTGGCGTTTTCTTCGCTTTTGAATATTTAGTGATTCATGTTCTATATATAAAACTGCAGGTGCCTACACAACTTCTATAATCTGCAAATTTTAAAAGTTCATTACCACGATATTTTTGTGAAATAACTTACACAATCGGAATTTGATCATAAAAATAGTCAATAGAAAGAACCATCAAGAATCGTACAGCATATCTTTTCCATTTCCCGAATATACTCCGAAGTAATCTATTAATTCCGCAACGTGTTCCAGAACATTAAAAAGACTTAGGAGTATTGATGAATGCACAGGTATGCGTCGGGTATGTAATATATCGTATAAACATCTGTTTAAATTTTTGGTTAAAAAATTAACTGATTTGCGTTTCTTCGATTTCAGCCTGAGAACAACTTAACCTACAGCGAAATTGTTTTACGACCGTGACCAAGAACCCAATTTTTTCTCATGCTACCAAGAACCAAATTTTTTCTTGTGCAACCAAGAAACAAATTTTTTCTTATGTGACCAAGAACCAAATTTTTTCTTGTGTGACCAAGAACCCAATTTTTTCTCATTGCCGGAAAGCCGGATCGAGGGCAGAGCGTCAGCTCGGCTGCTTGCAGCAAAAGTCACATAAAATTTTACGGCTTCGACCAACAGTCCTGCTCAAAATTTACAGCCCAAAATAAATCCTATTTTGTTGCGCGTTTTATATTATCAGAGACGCCTGATAAAACCATAACTTTTATCGCTCATTTGCACTGGGAATAAATTTTGGGAATATTTTTTCCGAGAGAGTTCAAGGTAAAAACGTATAAATGGATCTTGAACATTCTTCACTTATAAATTGGGAAGATAATAATCAATTGCATTAGTTCACAGCTGCACATAAAAGTTTAGAAGCTTCCTTCTTGCACTGCGTCGAAAATTCTACTTTTCGCAGTTGGACAACAAGGACGGAATTACTGCTACATTTCATTTGTGATTAAAAGCGAACAAATAATTCATAATCGTATATTATTTCTCGCTATTTGAAGGCTGTAGCTTTAAAATAATGATTGAAAATATTGAAAGCTTTGAGCAATACTGTAATACTGAAATTTACTCATTAAAATACGCAATACTGTAAATTAATAAAAAATAAAATACTTAATAAAATAGCCGACACTGTAATTTAATCTGGTGTAATTTAGTTTCGTTCCGATAGAAAAACAATGTTACATTTTTCTCTCAAAAATTAATCAAGACATTTGTTGAACTGCGTAGATTTCTATCCATGCCCTATAAATTTGTCGTATTCGTGTATGCCATCAAATTCACCGAAATCCAGACCTTAAAAAATTAGCAAGAAAGCAATTAAAACATCGAACGCTTGACTTCCGAAACTTTTCTGCATTACATTACGCATTCGAATAAATTATCCCAACCTTGGTTCCCTGATGACGTCCATGCCAGAATTTTCATTTTCTCTTCTTTTTAAAAACGCTGAGTTAATTAAGATACTCCCAATTCCTCCTATATCAGGGCTAATCAAAGTTATAAAACATAACAAGTTGATACAGCATGTTTCTCCACGCATGCGGATGAATAGCCAATATCAATAATACTACAGAGCTCGTTATTTTTCTCAGTGAAGGCACGTTTGGGAATTCGAGGCCAATTACTAGAATATTTTACAGACAGCGATTGCAGAGGAGGAATACTCGTCAAATATCGATAGCGTGACGTAGCGTAGTTTTATATAGCGTATATAGATAGCGTAGTTTTGGACAGACACAGGTTACGGGCGCATCAGTAAGGCGCTCGTGACGTCAGTGAAGCGATCGTGAAGGTAATGCTGCGATTTTAAACACATCCTCCTCGACACTTCAATTAAACCAACGCAAATGCTTTAGTACAAATTTTTTATCGAACTGAAAGTCTGAAAAATTATTTGATTGTGATTTTTTGTCATCAAGATCAATGTTAATTCAATAGGGTACAAATTTTTCCCCAAGTCTCACCTGGTGAAGGTTAGCGGATTTTGATGTCACGGCGAGCGAGACGCCGGATAATTTTTATTTGTGTTTTTTTTCCGCTCATGAAATATCCGATGCATCGCAAATGAATGGCGAACTCCTGAGATCGATTTATTCTGTCCACGCCCTGAGAAAAATAAAAAAATATCAAGGTAAACTTCAGTCTTGCAATAGTTACATTAATTTTTTTAAAACTTTCAGAAATTTGATAAATTTAAATAAACTATAAATAGCAAAAATAACGCGTGACGCTTACACATTAGCCGCATGAGGTGCTTTTTAATTTCAAAAAATTCAGGGGCAGGATAGGTATAATTTTTTTAATTGTTTTGAGAAATGTAATCGCAGACCGCTTTAAAAATACTCTTAAAATATGAGTGGAATATAAAAGGAAAGTGAGCCTTTATTAAGGTTGTCTCGCATTGTATATCCTTTCTCGATAATCCTGAAAAATATTTCCTGATTGAAAAACATAGTTTTGATAAGCCCTCGCTAGTCACAAATTTTACCCTCAACAACTCAACTTGAGTTTTAATATAATTTTCACAATCATCGTAAATCAGACCGTTAAGCTGAAATTCAGTATAATCAAAATTACGTTCACTTTAAATTCTCCATTCCTAAATTTCGGTTTTAAACTTTTTCTTTTTAATTCTCAAAGTTACCAAAACCTTCTTTCGACCGATGCCGGCCTTCCCTCGTGCCGAAGTCAGCGTGTCGCCTAACGACCGCTAATGAGGGACATGGTCCGTGACTTCGACTTGGGCGACTCACCGAAATAAATTCAAGTCGATTCCTGGGGCAACTTAGATTGAAATGACGCGTTCTGGGAATCCCGCGGCGCTCGTTCCGGACGATAATATCGAATTCTCGGCAGCAATTGGGTTGTGTTTAATCAAGAAATCCTAAACGTTTCGTTCCCTGAAAATTTTATCACTTTTTACACAGGCGGGTATAGGTACACGTGAATTTAAAGATCCATATTTGAAAAGAACGGAGAATGTTTTACGAAGCATACATGAATGATGAGCATAAATTTATATGCTATAAATCCGTGGGTTTATAACCGATTTTTAACTTTTCAAGACAACACCGTGTGAGTGAGCTGGTCCAAGTACTCACTATCAAAGTATTTCTCCTAAAAGTCTCGGTGAAGCTTTCAAAGAGACGATTTTAGGCGCTTGAAGGCTGGTGTAATGGAGGATTGTTTGCACTCGCACTCGCTCCTTTTGTTGACCCTCGACGAGTTGCTAATGTAAACAAGCCCTCAACCCACACGGGGCGAGGGCTCCCCGACACGGGGTCGCAAGTTGTCACGGTGATCTGCTTCGATGCCCGTAACATTAATGCACATGTTAGAAATTTGAGGTTTTAGTTGAATGAAAGCTGGCTGTTAGATTTGTTACATCGCTAATATTTTCAAATACCTTGAATGTTGATAATTCATTTCGACTTATTTACTCAGAATCATTTAAATCCGAAATAGAAATAAAAAGTTATATTTTAATATCGGACGTGCTGCCCCGTATTAACGAAATTTTATCGAATGTGTAATTATAAATTCATTTGGAGTGTGTTTTACGATGAAATATTTCAATAAACAAGAATTACTTTAATCGTGGGCTTCCGTAGAAAAATATAAGCAAGTCTATATAAGTATAAGTAACCTGCATTGGATCAAACATATTCATTGATAAACTATAAGTAAGTCGGACTCTCATGTCCAATCCAAACTAATGCAATCAAAAGACTCTGAACCATTGAGCATATCGTTCTACCTTCAAAAGTTTTGTCGTAAAAATTACTTTATGAAACGCATGCTCGTACGCCGGACAACTCTAACCCATGACACTTTTTCCCGATTTTTATCGGCTATCGTAAAGAGTTGAATTGAACATTCCTCGAAAAAGTCATCAGCATGATTCCCGGAATGAAGTTGGAGGAACAACGTTTGAATTTCAATATTCCTTAAACTTTCCCTTACCGAGTACTGGCTTTTCTGTATAATATATTTACAAACGATGCTGTGAGTTTACGTCAGACGCTGTAAATAAGTACAAAGCTGTACAGTTCCTATTCTAGTTTTTCGAGAAAACCAGCATTCTGTAGTAAAAAATGGAATGTTGGAGCTGTTTTGCGTCTGCATCATGACTTCTTTGAAATTAAACATTTATCACTCATTTTGTAGCAATTTATGGGAATCAGGTATTGAATGAAAACAGCTTTTACTTGTTATAGTTCAGATATTCACACAAGTCCATGCAAATTTGTATATATGACTACAAAAGTAAAGGTAAATTCATTGTATAATTGCCTAGCCTTCGTAATAGAATACGCAATGTACAATCAGTGCATGCCTTGCATTTGTATTTTACGTGCGCACAAAAAAAATAAAATTATTCTAATTTCTTATACATAGTACAATAATTGAAGGATCAGCTTAAGACGATCAATTGATAACAATGTGTTTATGAACTGACGATGGAGCTGGACTCCGAAACGTTTTCGCTTATAAGAAATGGTGAATTTTTTGGCTATTTTCTTTACTTTTAAATTCCTGGTAAATTTGCGACTTAAGCAGCCAAGTGATTTTAATACTTATAACAATGTGTTTTTTATTTGTAGTGTTTATAAGTAAAATGATTCAACTCCGGAGCGTTGCACCGAATTCAGAAGACATACCTGTTATTTTAAACTGAATTGTCAAAGGTATCGTCAGTCTTTTCAGTATCATTCATTAGCTTTGGATCTGGAGACTGCCACTAATCCTTTCAACGGTATATGTTTTTTTAATTCCATTGCAAACGTCAATCACAGTTGCCTTTGTCAAGAATTATTTTTCATCTTCGTGTTTTCCGATTTGTAAAACTTGCATGCAGGAAATATTTTAGATCCTTGCAAAAACTATATTTAATTCGTTCCAAAAATTTTTACTTCATTTTGAACCATTCTAATGCTTTGTTCGTGCGTTAAAATCGACTCTAATTCAATAGTTTCATTATACACTGATGTTAATATCACCAAAAGACTTCGTACCTGGACTTGATCTGGAAATTATTGACAATAAGGTGCCAAATAAATATGGCGAAACAAAATCGACAAATGTTTTCAGGTTGCAAGACTGTCTAAAATATACTTCTTGACTATTGTTTTGTATGATGAAAAAAAATTGAACCTTATTTACTCTGTATTTTCTTTTACCTTGTATTCACTCAGCAAGTAACTTAAACGACTGACAAGTCTTTCACCAGGTGACTGTTTTAAAGGAAAATTCAACTAAGTTTATGAATATAAGTTCTTGACATTAGAAAATCGTAACACGACCTATCCGACGTACGTGAAGCCAAAAGGTTACAAGATATTACTGGCTCCATATGACATCCATGGGTAGTAAAGGAATTATGCTAAAAGTCGTGGCATGGATTTGTATAAAATTATCTTGACAGAGATATTTCCAGTGGGACGTTTATTGTTTGGGTTTGAGTTAGTTGTAAGTTTATTTGGCCGGCTGCAGTTTCCCAACATTTTTTGTAATAGTGTCGGCAACCTTCCGCATTTCTTCGAATCCAACTTTGAAGATAGAGGCTAAACTCAAACCTCTAGTCCGATTCAGAAACAGCCCAGCAGACAGATCCATTACGAGTGCCAACGACGCCACACCTTCAAGCTTTGTCCTCCACGCCTACGTTATGGAGTGAGACCTTTAGCGTGCGTCTCGTCTGAGGTGGCGGCCTCGAGGTGTTGGGACGATCTGGGGACTTCGGCATCAGCTCGTCTTCTTACGGAGGACGGGTCTCTGCGAGAGCTGTGGAGAGGACCGGATGCTGCAGGTTGGTTGTCCGTCACTTAAGCTCAGGGTGTTGTGGCAACTTGTAGCTCCGGCCGGTTTCCATTATGGATAACCGTTTCCCCTTCACTACTCTCAACCCAAATAATAAAACCCGTCTTGTCTTACAACTGAAATATATGCTATATGCCTTTGAAAGCCAAATTTGTTGTATAAATCTCTTATTCTAAGATTATCATTTAAATTTAAAGAGCATAGGTGCCAGGTTCGTAAATTTAAGATTTAATATTTAGAACCCTAACATTCAGCTTGTTCCAATTTTTTCTTTTGGCTTTCATTCATTAAAATCAGTTGGCATTTATTTTGACAGGATGGGCTGCACGGAGCTTAGCGTGTCAGTTTCCCTGTGCTACCTGGCTGGTTTACACTAGCCAGGTGAAGCTCCTGCTCCCGATTCAGAGGACTTCCACCGGGCAGCAGCTCGCGCCTATCGTCTTTCTTCCATTTTTTGTGTTTAATCGACACAAATTCGGTTTAATAAATTCAGTTTAAGTGAATAGTTTTCTTTACATTATTCCATACAAGTGTAATTAACTCTTTCCTTCCGCTGAAAAGGGAGGTCGCGCTAAAAGTTTTGTACAGGATTTTCACTCTAGTCAGTTAGTCGATCCGGTGCGACAAGGCTTCTTGATGGGTACCTGTTATTGAACCTGTACGTTTTATTAGAATTAAATCATCACAGTTTTCTGTAAAAATTAAATTCTTACACAATTCTCGATGGGTAGTATCGAAGCTACTGTATAAGTTTGATTTGAATTGACGCATCATTGCTTCAGACGCGAATACTGAATAAATGTTCGACAAAATCGACAAATAATATCTGGTTTCAAGGCTGTCTAATATTTACTTATTGACTATTGTTTTTTATGATGGAAAATTTTTGAGTCCTGTTTTACTTTGTATTTTCTTTTATCTTGTACTTTCTCTGCAAAAAGCTTACTCGGCTGACAAGTCTGTCATCAGGTGACTTTTTTTAGAGGAAAGTTTTAACTAAGTTATGTATATAAGTACCTTTCATTAGAAAATCGTGACGGTTTATACATTTTTCGCGAATTATTTGGCAACATAAGACGACCTATCAGACGTACGTGAAGCCAAAAGCTTACAAGATATTACAGGCTCGAGCTGACATCCATGGCAGTAAAGGAAGTATGCTAAAATTCGTGATATGGATTTTCACTCTAGTAAGTCAGTTCACTCTAGTCAGTTAGTCCTGTGCGATAAGGCTTCTTGATTGGTACGTGTTATTGAACCTGTATGTTTTACTTGAATTAAATCATCGCAGTTTCCTGTAAAAATTCAATTCTTACACAATTCTCGATGGGTAGAATCGAAGCTACTGTATAAGTTTGATTTGAATTGACGCATCATTGCTTCAGACGCGAATACTGAATAATTTTCTTGCGCAACTCTAAAAAAACGCTTTGGCGCTATTCGACTTCAAGCAAATTTTTGATTACTTTGTCGCCAGCGGCATTTTGATCAGAGTTTCAACTGCACGCAAGTTCGTCACTGCGATAGTTTCGAGGACTTGTTCCGTGATTATTCAAGTGAAGCGCAGTCGTCCTAAAGACTTTATGGGATCTCTTGCTGCACACGCGGCAGAGTAAAAGCATTACGACCCATAAAGCTTCATGCAGCATCGCAGTCCAGCGCGTAATGGACGTCGCTAAACTAGCTCCGCAAACCAACCGTCCGCAAAACTCACCTAAATTGGACTCCGCTGATGAGAACAACCGCAAACTAATTTTCTTTTCTTCGTTTCTTTTGCGATGTGTTTTGTTAACTTGTTTGCTACTGGAACTTGTTCTGATAACGTGCTTGCGTCAAGGACATGTTTTGTTATCACGTCGGAATCAGTGATATGCGTTAATATCATTTTTGCTTTGAAAATTATTTTTATATGTTGGCTTCAGTGAACTGTGTTGATACATGTATATTGTTTGCTTCTGGAACCCGTTTTCATTTCATTTTGCTTCTCCGTTTCCATTTCATTCCGTGTTTGCTGCTGTGACTCGTTTTTTTATTGAATAATTATTCTTTCTGATGTTTAGTTGAATGTTTGCTTCTTTGAATCGTTTTCATATCATGTTTGTTTTTTGTGACTCATTTTCATATCATATTTTTTTCTGTACCCTTTTAGTTCATATATTTTATTTGAGATAACAAATAAGTATTTTTTCTTTGCCGTGCTCGCTCTCACCTTTCTCCTGCTGGTTCTGTAGTCTCATTTGATAGCAGTTGTGGATTATCTCTCATTTTCGACCAAAACTCGTTTCTTTCAGTGCAAATTAATGGAAATTTTGAGATTTAAATGCACTCAGCCGTAAATGAAAAAGATGTAAAGAAATTATTGTAAATGAAAAAGCGACTTTGAGGATTTCATCGAGCTGAGAATTGATATGAGTGACATGACTGTGTCAAGGGTTCAATGATCGTGTCCACGTTCAGTAACTTGCATCAATGTCGTACATAATAAAACATAATTTTGCTGAAATTTTATGCTACTGCAACTCCCCGGAAGATGAATTTTAGGGAAATTATAAGCTAAATTGCGCCTGCGTTAAGAGTAGAAAGTTCTGAGCAATTTAATTAGAAGCTCGAGCCGCCACGGAAAGTGTTGCGAACTTTCTAGCCACGGGCGTTCATTAGAAGACTCGCGTGTAGATGCTCTAATGTTTTAATGAATAAAACTCTTTATATAGAGAGCTGCGAGTCAGATGTCCTTAAAATTCTTTGAAGATTAACTAAAAATGGTTTTAATATTATAAAAAAATACTTATATAATTTTCATTCGAATTTGATCGTGTTGCCATTGAGCCGTGAGATCCATTGTCCAAAATATAAGGCAGGACTGCCAACCTTTCGATTCATGCATTAATCGAAAATTTAAAGCTATCCAGTGAATAAATGAATCAGGTCAGAATTAATTACTTGTCTGGCATATTTATATAGAACGGGTTGAAAAAGTCCTTGCGATATCAGGATTCGTGAAGCACTTCATGACTAGACTAGAGTGAGATTTTTAAGTCGGGCAGTGAAATACCTGACTTTCCATCCAGGTTTCGTTTATTATCTATTGAATAGTGATTACAAAATGGGGAAATAAGCTATCAAGTGATTCATTGGGGAAAAAGTGAATATTTTAGTCACCCAAGAACGATTTTATCAAAGGAAATAGTAGGTATATTGCATGAAATCGAAAGCACTAGAGTTTTTAAACCATTTAATAAATTCTATTGGAGAGTAATAATCAGACATAATAAGATCCTCATCGGTTTCATTATATACAATGCAAAATGAGGATATTTTACGTTGGACATCAAGATCAGAATAGACAGACCAGCTTCAAGAAATCTGACTCTTTATTGATTGCTATACAGAAGACTATATTGATGGAGACAAAAGCACTCGTGGCATTGATACTTTCACAGAAATACTGCCATTCTTCATTACTTCAATTGATCAGGCGTGTATTGGCCTCTGCTGCGTAAAAGAGCAGTGTAAGTTTTCAGCCGTACGCTGCGCGGTGCTTCAACTAGACTAGATTATTATAATTCAAAGTAGTTTAAACATAAAAAAGAAGCTTTTTCGGTAAATGCTTAATAAGAAAGTATTACATTTATAATTTTTAATTTGCACCGTCACGCTAGTTTCAAAATAAATACATTTCTGGCCCATTCGCATTCCAACGCAGACCCATTGCGTAAATCTTAACTTTGTGAGCAAAAATTGGGCAGGCACAACCTATATATATGAGCCGTTTTCCCCAAGTTACCCTACAAACTTGAGTGCCGCCACTTTTGCCAATTAGGCCTTAGTTTAGGCCGACGTGGAACTGCAGTTGCAACTCTGGATATTAGCCCGAGTTAGGTTACATAAAAATATTCGCCATGTCTTAAATCCGTCATGCAGCCACTATTTAAATCCCGCCAATCACAAACGTGAAACAAGAATTTACACGAAATAATGTTGTGATAGCCTTAGGAAACCTATGTACAAGGCTGCTAGTACTTGTACAAGTCGGCAGCAGCTGGCGCTACTTATGGCATGACCTCGGCCGGCAATAGAACTGCTTGTTAGAGTCGCCGACCTCCGGTCGTTTGATAAGAGTTTTGTCCAGGCCGTCGCTCCGACCAAGTCTCTGGCACAGGCACAAATATCAAGTCGTTGCAGCTACGGGAAACTCGTATGGGTTCTTGAAAAAAACGTAAGTGCTGGGAAACTTTGTAATGAGCGTGTATTGGACGTGTATTTATAAATACAAGCTGCTTCTGTAAGTAGCACTTGTCCAGCATCAAAGTACGCTCAAGTGTGGTAATTTAGCTAGACTTATACGCAAGTTACCTCCCTTGACACATTTCATCGTTAATTCCGGGAATTTAATTTCCGTAGGATGCTTCGGTAAGCGAACTGACTTTTCATTTAGAGGTACGTTCTTGAATATCATCTATTTCCATGAAGAATTAATTAAGAATGCAATGCTATTACATTAATAATGCTCCGTGCATTCTATCTCTAGCTATTTATATCACATTTCAATATGTTTTCCTTTCTTACCCGCCCAACGCTGAGAAGCATTTATTGAAAAAATTTATTCCTCTGTGATTATAAAACTACGGCGTTTTTAATTGCGACCAAACCAGATTAATCCGATTTTGAACCTCGACAGCGTAGTGCAAGTTTGCGACATATTGCAAGCCTGGATATTTCTCACTTCACCCGCTTGTCACAGTTCACCCGCCGATCCTTTTCCTTCTAAGCGCCTTTACTATAATAAACCACGCGATTGTACTTCAATTACAAGAGACGTGGTGCTCAAAACGTATTTTCGTATGCATGTAAATAAATTGTGAGTGTACGATACGATCGCGGCTACCATTTAGTGAGCCTTGTCGATGCTGATCTCCATAGGCCATTATATCGCGCGCGTTAGGTGCTCTACCAAAGTGAAATCCATTACGGCGCCTCAACGGCAAGTTTTCGAAAGCTAAGGATTCCAGTCCGAGATTTCGCGAATCCTTTTGAATGATGGACTTATGGGGGATGAAAGCTGAAATTCTACGTTAAAAAATGTACTGACATTTTTATTTTATCATTTTGGATGCAGTCCTGTAGTGTTCGATACTTCTCAGCGTCTTTTTGTTCGCTGTTTGTATATGTTTTTATTCATGTCGTTCAATGTTGCGAGTTAAATATTTTTTTCGGTAGAATATCCTATACTGATCAATTTATTTGCTAGTTGATTTTGATTGATATCTGTTTTTTGTGGCAAATGTGTTAAATTGCCCCTTTAAGATGTGAAAAATTCAGTGCTTGAATAGGACTGTACTACGAGTTGTGCGGTATACGTTTGTTTGTAGACCTTTTAGCATTGCTTGATATTTCCGTATACTGAAGTTTTACAAAGTTCTATTTCAGCATGCAAATCATTTCATGAATTTTTGTGGGGTATTTATGATTGAGCTTGTGGGAAATTCTTAACAAATCATGTAAAAAATAGCAATTATTATGTATAGAAGAGGCTGACCTGTTTAATAACGGACAACATGGTTTCCGGCGTAATCGTTCCTGTTTGTCACAGTTACTGGAGCACCACCACCGTCTAGTGGCCCAGCTGGAAGAGGGAGCTGGCGTGGACGTGGTATACCTAGACTTTGCTAAAGCTTTTGACAAAATTGACCATGAGGTGCTCTTTAGAAAGCTGTGGCTGTTGGGGGTAGGAGGAAGACTGTTAAGGTGGATCCACAACTTCCTTACAGATAGAGTACAAGCTGTCGCAATTGGAAACTCGAAATCGAAAGAAGCGAAGGTGAAAAGCGGAGTTCCGCAGGGCTCAGTGCTTGGACCGATCCTCTTCCTCATCCACATTGCCGATATTGACTCAGAACTCACCCACGCATCTACATCGTCATTTGCGGACGATACAAGAGTGCTGATGAAGATCACAGATGGCCTAGACTGCGAGAGGTTACAGGATGATCTATCGTCAATCTACGATTGGGCCCTAGTGAACAATATGCAGTTCAACGGCACCAAGTTCGAAGTAATGAGATACAGAGACCGCACAGAGATCGGGATGCCACATCGCTACTTGGCATCAGATGGCACAGAAATTGAGGAGAAGCAACTAGTTCGAGATCTCGGAGTGTTGATGAGTACTGAAGCCACGTTCGATGCCCATATCGAGGAAATAGTCGCGCGCAGCCGGCAAAGGATGGGGTGGATATGGCGGACATTTCGAACGAGAGAAGCAGCACCAATGATTACACTCTTCAGAGCCCTCGTGCTCCCCAATCTTGAGTATTGCTGCCAGCTTTGGTCGCCACTCAAGGCGGGTGCGGTGCGGAAACTGGAGGCAGTGCAGCGTACCTTCACGTACAGGATCAGCGGCATGAGGGAGCTGAACCTGAACTACTGGGGAAGGCTGAAACACCTGGAACTGTACTCACTGGAGAGAAGAAGGGAAAGGTATATCATACTGTACACTTGGAAGATGATAAACGGACTGGCTCCCAACTTTGAGAGTGAGACCTCCAAAATAAGGACATATTACAACGAAAGAAGGGGGAGACTGTGCAGGATTCCCCCATTTAATAACCGAGCCGCGGCCAGAGTACAGACTCTTCGTGAGGGATCACTGTCCGTGGTAGGACCGAGGCTCTTTAATGCCTTGCCAAAAGCGCTGAGAGGAGGGGAGTTTACCCTTGCAACATTCAAGAGACAACTGGACAAGTGGTTGAGAAAGATCCCGGATTGTCCAGTAATGGGAAACCACCCTCAGCAAGTGACAAGCAACAGCATCTTGCATCAAGTGGCCCAAAGGAGGGCAAATAGACAAAACACGTCCAACGTTACATCCGACGACGACTCGGAGACGGAGGATGACGAAGGCGGCGCATCAGCGTGACCGTGGACAACGACGTCCTAAAACTCATCATAAGGTCATAAGGTCATAAGGAGTAGCTGCTATTTAGTCACACAGTGTTATTGAGGCACTTAGACATTGAGGTACATCCGCATTTACCTTACTTAGGTCAAATAGGTTCCTGGAAGTGTGAACGGCTATTGTGAACCTACCCTGAAACTCTGAACCTGAACTGTTACTTTGAACCTACGCTGTTACTTGAACCTAGACTGTTACTTTGAACCTACCCTGAAACTCTGAACCTGAACTGTTACTTTGAAAAAAACGCCGTTACTTTGAACCTACGCCGTTACTTTGTACCTGCGCTGTTACTTTGAACATACGTTCAAAGTATGTTGAACGTATGAACTCGCACTGATTATGACTGCTAAAATTAAAATGATTATATTATATGAACCTACGCCGTTACTCTGAACCTTCGCCGTTACGTTGAACCTGCGCTGTTATTTTGAACCTATATACGCCGTTACTTGAACCTGCGCTGTTACTTTGAACCTATGCCGTTACTTTGAAACTACGCTGTTACTTTGAACCTACACTGTTACTTTGAACGTACACTATTACTTTGAACCTACACTGTTACTTTAAACCTACACTGTTACTTTAAACCTATGCCGTTACTTTGAAACTACGCTGTTACTTGAACCTAGACTGTTACTTTGAACCTACGCTGTTACTTTGAACCTACATTGTTACTTTGAACCTACACTGTTACTTTAAACCTACACTGTTACTTTGAACCTACGCTGTTACTTTGAACCTACACTGTTTTTTTAACCTACGCTGTTACTTTGAACCCACGCTGTTACTTTGAACCGGCGCTGTTACTTTTAACCTGCGCTGTTACTTTGAACCTACGCTGTTACTTTGAACCTACACTGTTACTTTGAACCTACACTGTTACTCTGAACCTACACTTTTACTTTGAACCTAAGCTGTTACTTTGAACCTACACTGTTACTTTGAACCTACGCTGTTACTTTGAACCTGCGCTGTTACTTTGCCTACGCTGTTACTTTGAACCTGCGCTGTTGCTGTGAACCTAAGCTGTTACTTTGATTTCATTACTTGTCAATCATCGTTCCCAAAACCTGCCAAATTTCATGCTGACCACTAAACTGAAATTATTAAAAAATTAGAAAAAACATTGAAATCGCTACCAAAAATTAAAAAAAAACTGAAATCATTACCAAAAATTAGACTGAAATCTCAACCAAAACCTGTCAAATTTCATGCCGACCCTTGGAACACACACTGCTGCACCCACTGCACCGTGATCACTGCACCACATACCCCACCCTGAACTTAGCATTGCAATATATCTCATGGCCGCAGCGCTTTCCATTACACCAATTTAGCTACCTAAGACGTGTCAGTTTCGTGGCTCTTTGATTGCTCTGCCCCGCGTGAAAAACATGATTGTCTTTGCTGTTTTGCTGCCGAGAAATGAACTTTATTGCCCCGGAAAGAAGGAATTATTGTTCTGCAGATTTATGTTGTAACGCTACCGAGCCTTGAGGATTAATATACGCGGAATTTCTTGGTCTAGAGAATATTATTTCTTTGTTGACTGATTCAGGTTTTTCATTTTTTCATGTTTTCTCATTTTAAACTACACAACAACACACTAAAGGATTAAACTCATGATTAAATTGGTTTTGCAGCTTGCATCATTACCCGGATTGCAAAAACGCAAAATTCCGAATTGTTTGAACGTTGCAAATCTCAGTTCATTTTATGAAGAAATAACAGGATTAACACCCACAATACCAGGTCGCTCTAGCCACATTTGCGTCCTGCAAAACTAAAATTGGCCGCAAGAACACCACGGCTGTCGCATGATGAGATTGGAATGACATTTTTTATGCTGTAGAAGGGCAGCGTAAGTTACCTAAAGTTGGGAAAACTGAGAGACTACCAAGCATTTGTTCCTCATTAAGTATCCTTATGAACATTGTAACCAAGGCAATATGGGAGTTATTACATTGTATTTTTTCTCCCTTAGTATCCATATGAAAGTTTTAGTATTGATATTATGAGATATTGAAACTCGATTAATTTAATTATTTCTCAAGCACCGAAAGATGCGCAAGATCGTCGCCCACTGAAAATCACAGGCGGCATGTGAGTGACCCTTGCATATTCGCCGGCTCGCCCTCTCAACTTTTGTTTTGCGGAAAGTCGAGCAATCGATTCATCCCTGTCATTTTTATTCTTTATCCGCCCACATCATACTATTCTTGAGGTTCAGAAATTTATTAACCAATCTCTTTATATATTCCATAGTCCAACTGAAGTTTTTATTAATGATTTTTATTAAAAACTATTAATATTATTATTGTTTGCAGGTGCGCTCCTGAACCTTTTCAACATACAGAAAAATTATTCTACGAAATATTACTGCATGACCTTAACCAATAAAGCTTATAATTGCTTTCAGGACTAAAAATAATCACATACCGAATATAAGTATGTAGGCAAAATCAATCAAAACTATGTAATAATGGTATTTAAAGTTGTCGAATAATAAATAGTAGAGTATAATATAAAAATGTTATATATTATTCCACGAATGTAATATAACATAATAATATAGATCTGTTCCAGCGCCCTCAACCTCTGCTTCTCAGGCTGCCGTATTTATGAAACTCTGCGCAAAAAATACGTCAGCTGCAGCAGGCGCAGACCAGCCATATACGGCTGCTGCAGTGCAGCATAATTTACGTCTGTAGCAGCAGCCCTAAACTGTGGCCAGCTTTTCTCCTCTCCAGGCCTTCATAAACAATCGAAATTCAAAAAAATCTCAGCTTTAGATGCCGCGCCAAGCCGACCACAGCTTTTTCTTGTTATTTTCGTTCACTTTTTTTATTGTTAACTCAAAAATGAAAAGGTTTTCTCTCAAAATATTTTGAACACAATTTAATGTAAAATTGTTGCTGGTTATATACAAGAAGGACTCTATTTAAAAAAGGAAATATAATTTTAGATTGCACGTTTATTTAAATCCTGACACAAGCAAACAATTACTAAAACGAAAATACAATTCTTATCGCAAATAAAATTAAATTAAGCAAATAAAATTAAATAAAGCAAATGCATTGAACCAAATGAATAAAGCACATGAACGTTTACCGTTTTCTCAAATTCTTTTATGGCCACCGTTGTGAATATGCTAGTCAAGATTTATAATCACTATTGAGATTCTTCAAAGAATTACAATTCAGGTTTTCGACTATTTTTTTAAGAAAAAACACATTTGAGGATCTGTTGTACGTACTTTGTCATGGCGTAATTCAGTTCACATACGTATGATAAAATTCCTCGTACGTGAATAGTTTACTTACTGGAATACGATGAGTGTATCCAAGATACGTGGACTTCCCTCAATAAAATAAGATGAGTGTATCCAAGGTAAGCAAATAGCACTAATTGAAATACGATGAGTAAACTAGAGGTACGAACAAAACATACATACTAACTGGAATACGATGAGTGTATCCAAGATACATGTACAGCCCTCAATGAAATAAGATGAGTGTATCCAAGATAAATAAATAGCACTAATTGAAATACGATGAGTCAACTCAAGGTACGAACATAACATACATACTTACTGAAATATGACGCGTGTACCAAAAGCACGAGAAAAGTATACTCAGTGAAATAGCAATCGTTCATATTGTGGTGCCATCAAAACACTACTCTAGCTTGCCACCGTGGCGCTACAACGGCCCCATTCTGTTTTATTGCGTCGTGGCGTGAAGAATATTAAGGCTTTATGCACTTACATAACTACGGTGTTGCACGTTCATACAATCTCGTATCTCAGAGACTTTCACACTTAATTGCGTTCCAGTTATTCATATACGTTAATGTGTTGAGACTAGATGAAGCGAAACTTTACATTTTTAT
Source organism: Hyalella azteca (assembly GCF_000764305.2). Lineage (NCBI taxonomy): Eukaryota > Metazoa > Arthropoda > Malacostraca > Amphipoda > Hyalellidae > Hyalella > Hyalella azteca. The sequence goes on from NW_025933709.1 coordinate 65,025, forward strand.
TGCTAATTGCTAATGAATAATGAATGCTAATGTTGATGAATGTATGGCTAATGAACTAATTAGTATTAAATAACTAATTACCGGCCTAGTGTTACTAGAACAGCTCAACTGATTATGACTGCAAAAACGAAAATGATTATATTTTATGAGTTTTTTCTTAATATGAGGCTGATATTAAATTTTATTTTATCGAAAAATTCAAAATTTATTAATTTATTATTAACTACGACCATGTAAATTAAAAAATAGTGATCACAACTTGAAACTAATAATTTTCAATACACTTTTCATGACATATTTCAATGCCCAATCGACAGAGAACTTTTCATACATGTGAATTCAGTATCATAAAATTCACTCTAATAAACTATCAAAACATGTTGCGAACAATTGAGAGAGAGTTTTTGGATATGTTTAAATTAGGGTTCGAATTCTTTACATTCTATAAATTTCAAGAAACCGAATTACATATCCATGGAAATCATGGTATCATAATTGCAAGCTGATTGTAATGAAGCTAATCGTAATGAATGATTTCGACTCCACATATTTTGTTTCATTTATTTGTTGTATTTATTGATTACATCTTGTTTCAATATCCAACACAATATGCCTGATGCTATCTTGCATATTGAATATCTAGACTTCTGTTACTACATTTAAGATTTTATATTGGCTTGTAATCTATTCTATCCTAGTCTTAAAATCTTGACAATCCCAAACAAAATATCAACAGCAGCAGGATTCAGTTCCGTATATTACATTCAATAAAATACCCAATAATATTATAACACAAACATGGTTCTCATGAATTTAATTCTCCCGGAACATGAGCTGCAAAAAGTGCAGATTTTGCCTGCTTGGCGGGCTGCTGGCTCTAGCGATGGAGTTATTGATGAAATACGCCTGCTGGTGAGAGGCAATTTGGCCGATCATTTCGAAATTCGAAGGAAATTCATGCATTTAAGTATTGTAAACTTCCTACACTGTGACCCGATAGATTATTGCGGTGATTGCTACGCTGTGACGCGATAGATTATTGCGGTGATTGCTACACTGTGACCCGATAGGTTATTGCGGTGATTGCTACACTGTGACCCGATAGGTTATTGCGGTGATTGCTACACTGTGACCCGATAGATTATTGCGGTGATTCCTACACTGTGACCCGATAGAGATTTCTACACTGTGACCTTATTGATTATTGCGGTGATTGCTACACTGTGTCACGATAGATTATTGCGGTGATTGCTACACTGTGACACAATATTATTGCAGCAATTGTAACACTGTGACGCGATGGATTATTGCTGTGATTGCTACACTGTCACACGATAGATTATTGCGGTGATTGCTACACTGTGACGCGATAGATTATTGCAACGATTGATTGAAAAATTACGTTTACTTTAGTAACAGCCAGCTTACGCTTTCAAGAAATAGCTAGTTTTTAATCCGAAGATTTTGGCATCTGAGTTGGTGGCATAGAGAACTTAGTTTTTCGATTGGAAGAAATAGTGAGTCACGGTCATTAAATTCAAATAAGCGGTCATTTATAAAAAGGAAATTATATCTTCGTATAACATTATATCTTCGTAAAAACATAAGTTCATCATTATAAATTATTGATATGTTGAAACTGTATGATCAAAAGTTCTCTTAATAAATTTAAAATGCTATGAAAAAATTTTTAGGATGAAATGCTAATTTTTTCAATTATTTTTTCCCTGACAAGAAATTTCGAATATATCGTTAGTTCTTTTTATTTTTCGATGTTGAAATCCCAATCGAATCTTTGAAATACCAAAGAGAATAATTCAATTTTATATAAATGAAAGACACGTTAGAAAAACGTTGTGAACGCTTCAACCATTTTCTTGTTCCAAGTTAAAAATGAGGTTAAATCCAAACTGATGAAATCGCTTCCAAAATAAGCGCGAGAAAATAGATAGTATGGAAACAACGAAGTAAAAGTCAATAAGGATTTCCAACGCCAAACGTACCAAAAAGCATGCGTGGATTTTCATTAAATTTGATAAATATTTTTTCTGTAATCGATCGTTCTTGCTTGTATTAGTGATCCCGTAAAAATTTATCTTTTTGCGCTTCTTAAAACGTTGTTAAAGTTGGTCATTTTTACGTTTTTTTCTCTTGACATCCGTCCCAGAGCCTGAGCTTCTCGGCCGTCAAAACAATTTTGGAAAGTACTGAAGGCTCCTCAATAAAATGTCGCTCATGGCGGTCACTGTTCCGTGAACATTTTGGCCACCGTCTCCAGATTATGAAACTTAAAACGATCGCCATCGTAACTTTAGTTAGTTTACTTCTAGACGTATTAATACAAAATAAATTTTATTATACGATATAATGGGTATAGCATAATTCAATACAGTATATAATGACATTATTTTGTTTATTTACAGACGTACAAAGCCAAATTTAGGCAAAAAATATTCTATTGTGGCCCAACACAATAACATTATTTTGATTACTTCTAGAGGTAAATTTTCATTGATCCGACTTGCTCGAGAATTCTGCAGCAAACTTTTATTTAATAACAATATAAATTAAAAATATTGTTAATTGTAATTATAATTATATAATAATAAATTTTCGTAAAAACCGATACTATATTTTTTATGGAACCTTTCTCCTTGTTTCACGCTAAAACTTCATAATGCTAAATGTCCCGAATGATATTGATGTAATTAGATTTACTTCAATTGTAGTAAGAGATCCTCAACATCATTATTGTCTTCTGTTACTTTGAATCACCAGGGCTATTTCATTTATGATTTAGAGGAGTAGTGTTGAGTAACAATTTTTTATTTCAGTCGCCTTTGGAACTTTGCTGGCTATGACATCTTTTTATGAGCTCCAGACCCTCCTTGAAGAGCCCGTGTAATGCTTCTACAAGAACCATTTCTCACAGTCCTGTAGGTTTTCTCGTACAGCTCTTCAAATTGCATGACTCAGAGTGCTATAACTCTCATCGTCATCGCATCACAAATTATTACATATTATACACGTGCACATTTATGAAAAGAAATATCACAATTTAAGGGTCATTTCATTGATTTCTTTTTCTTCACTCCGCTTTGCCTCTACAAGACATAACTCCATTTAAGTCATTTCAATGTAAACCTCAATTTATATTGTCTCAATCAAAATTTCAATACATAAGGAAAATTAAAAAACAACAACATAATTGCAACTAAATTTTATAATATATTTGAATTTTTATTCAAACCATCACTTAAAACGATTCTAAAGACGATCCCCTATATTGTTCCTTCCTTGCACTGAAGGAATTCCAATTAGCCATCACTTTCATCAAATTAATTTTCAATTAAATATTGGTCATCATTGACTTCACTCTCATCGTTGTGCTCTTCCCCCGGTTGATTAAAATGTCTTTCGTCACAAAAAGAAGGCGTTTCTGTCCTCCTTCAGATCTCTGGACTCCAGCAATTGCTTTTATTGGTCGTAAGACCTCATGTCGAAACCGTCGAGACATGACGCGTCGAGTAAACTCCGCGAGAAACTCGCCATCGATCCTGAAACTCCAAAAACTTACTGGGTTCACAATTGCTATCAATCGTACACCGAGGGCCGTACTGTCAAAAACTCGCTGAAGTATTAGTATTAGTGAAGTATTCTCATACACTCTTCCGCAACTTTTCCACTTTACTCGACCATCTATGTTGTCAACACCATTTTCCAATAAAGCTCAATGTCGCAACAATCAGCGGCTTTAAGGCCACAGTGATGCGAACCGTCAATAAGAACTAAAACCTCAATCACTCCGCTACGTGCACTCAGACACTCAAAGAAATTAGTGTTTCAAAATTTTCGTTTTAATTTCTATGTATTTCTTGTCCTTGTTTGAGTTATCCCGACCATCTCTGACTTAGACAAAAGGGCGTATCAGTGCTACGTTTACACTGATCTGCTGGTATTGCGAGTAAGAAAGTGTGTCACTATTCAGACAATTTAACCCATACGTGTGTCTTAGTGAGCGCATGCTAAGCCAAAGCCATTCCAATTAAGTCATGCAGCCCAGGGTCGCATTCCGTCGATCCGACCCGCTGAGTCTGAGGCCCCTTGATGTCGGCTTATTAGTCACGGTGACTGTGCCACGGTGACACAGTTGGTGGTCACGGTGAAACAGTTGGTGGGTCACGGTGATATAGTTGGTGGGTCACGGTGACACAGTTGGTGGGTCACGGTGACACAGTTGATGAGTCACGGTGATACAGTTGGTGTGTCACGGTGACGCAGTTGGTGGGTCACGGTGACACAGTTGGTGGGTCACGGTGACACAGTTGGTGGGTCACGGNAAACTACTTCAGCCCCAACAGGCAGCAACATTGCAATAATTTGTATTATTTTGTACCTTATTTGATCATCCAACACTAAAGAGTGATTCCGAAAACTATTTTATAACGAATATCTATGAGACACGCACATCTATAAAGGCATTGTTTCCTTGTCATGCGACCAAATTCGGCGGTGTCTAAGCTAAGAAAAAATTTACATTATTTTTAAAACCTCGACATGTCACTGACCTTCTATTTCTTAGATGAGTTTCGTCAGAGAAATAAGTGATTCTTTGTTCCAAATATCGATGCACTTATTGCAATTGGGAATGTCACCAAGTTTAGTCCTACAGAAGGGCGCATTTAAAATTATTAAGGGCGTTTTTAGGAGTAATTTTAAATGACTTCTATTAGTTAAAATATGGGTGTCTTAAAAAAATCTCTGCCGAAGATGAGAGAAATAACTGTACTAGTCAGTAAGTTTTGTTTGCCTTGAGCCTGAATCACCCGAATCTTGTATGCTCTGAGTCTGAATCGCCAGAATTTTGTATGCCTTGAGCCTGAATTGCTGAAATTTTGTATACCTTGAGCCTGAATCGCTAATATTTCCTTTGCCTTGAGCCTGAATTGCTGAAATTTTGTATCTGTCTCTTATACACATCTAGATGTGTATAAGAGACAGGTGTTATCCAATGGAAATTCACCAGTAAACTATTATATTTAACGAGATTTTCCTATGCCATTATCAATTTAATTCGGCAGACTTTAAACCGGATATATCAGATCCAAAAATAAAAGAAATAATTCCAGAAATACCGTATTCGTCCAATTGTGTCTAGATATCTATAATAAAAAATAGAACCTAATCCAGGGTCGAATATCTTGTCTTTTATAAACTAATATCATATTCGAAACATATTATTGTGTCCAAATTGAAATAATGTTCAACAACAATAAATGAACTTTGTTCTGTACTTAACTCAGCGTAATAACACCCACTCATTAATGGTTACAAAAACCTTAACGGAATATCTTTTTTATCTTATCTAAGCCCTGTTTTTCAGAGGACCTTCAGCGGATAGATTAAGCCAATTAGGATCATAATCATGCATGACAGTCGCTTACACTCTTTATAACATAATTACTCTCATAAGTATATTGTATCAATGATATAATCCTCGACTGTGTATTTGGAGGCTATGTATATGGAAATCCGGCATAACTTCTATCTTTTACAACTAATTGGTCGAACTTTAAATGAATAAGTTTCTTGGAGAAAACGATTCAAAATAATTTTAATAAATAAAGTTCAATAAAATCTTCACCTTTTCACAGTTTTGAAACTCTTCTGACGATAAATGGTTCATGAAAGGGTCTTTCGATGATTTATATAATACATTCTTTTGCAGATAGGAACTGGGAGAACATTCGGAATCTGCCGTGTTCCACGATCAAAAATCACGTAAGTAGACGTAGCGGCTGATTTTTCGTCTGAGATTGGTGGGTTTAGCTTGAAAACTCGTCATTGATTGGGTGACGGAGTTACTTTTAACTTTTTTTAACTTTTTTAATAGTATACCCCCATTAGGAATTTATTTTCGATATGCTGATATTAATCATTTCTTTATTTTCTATAAAATTATCACAGATAAGCAATATAAATTAATCACTTATGCGTTTGTGAGGAACTCGTCTCCCGCAACATCAGGGGAAGGGTTCACGAGAATCCAGTCGACACTTTCGCACATTTAGCATGGAACCATCAGGGAAAAGTTGCCGTATCTTCGGGGAAAATTTTGCGAAATCTACAATCATTACAAAAGCTTAATTAATTAATTAATTAATTGCGATTTTTTCCTGGAGGCCAAAAGCAAGTGGTTACACCTGCACCTCTAAACATCGTCACTGAAGACAACTTCGAAGAAAAGCACGAAACTTCTGCGAGTAAAGCGGTAAACTTCAGTAAAGAGACAAGCGGCAATGAAGGGACAAGCAGTTGCGAAATGTTTGCTAAACTTCACAACTCTCCAGACAAGAGACGCCTCGACTCGCACTAACCATGTTTTGTTTGCTGCGTACGCAGACGGTCATTTATAATGTAGATTTTTACGATTCTATAACTTGTTACATAATACTCAATAAATACAAGCAGAAATTGTCATTCGATTCTTCCTCAAGGATTCGATCAAGTTCTTTAAAAGAACCAATTCAGACCAAGAATAATTCTCCGGACTTGCTTGGAATGTTGCTTGTTCCAAAAGAATGGAAACGAAAATAGTTTATGTTTTTTGTACAATAATAATTTTAATCGATTAAAATAGCACCGACTATTATTGAAAAAATAGCCAACATGCTTAAAAATGACATGCCATGAAAATAATCGGCCAACCATTTAGCCAATAAAATAAAAAATGTTAATTGTTTGAATTCCGTGTAACTAGCTCGCAAGATCATTTATGTGAGGCTTTACAAAAATGCTTTTTAGACAACCTGACTAAAAAATTAGCCGTTTATTAGCTTGGTCAAATTTTTTCCCAAGTAAAATCTTCACAATACTAGAGTTGATATAAAATTTCTCATAAAATTTACATTGACCGACCGACCCCTCACTTTTTTCCCTCGTGGAGTCATCCCAATACTTGATTTAATATAAAAATGTCTCATGAAATGGTCTTTGACCGACTGTACGAATGCTAAATTTCGCGTCTGTCTGTAGCCACAATGAAGCTGCTAGCAATTGTGTTGTGGGATTCTTCTGAGACTCAGCTGACTGCGCCTGCCTGATAACGCTCAGCAATTCAACTCTACACTTTAAAAACGTTCATGCTCGCAACGCGCCAAACGTAACGTTTAAAAAACTTTTCGTGTTGGATGGTGTGTATTTTCGGAGCTCAGATAAAATAGTACAGTGTTTTATTAGAGCATCAGGTATAAAATTGGAGTTAAATTTATAAGTGTTTTTCGTAATGTCGCTTCATAGCGATTTCAAAGAATTTCGTAAAGAAAATATGTTAAATTTTCCTATTCAGAATATTAAATTCTTATTCAATAATCATTTAGGTTCTGAAAGCTGGAAGACTTCGAAGCAGTAAATGTAACAGTTATGAGAGAAAGTTCTTCTGGTCATGACCAAACGAGTGCTGCTGAGCACTGGCAAGCAGCGCGGCATTCATCAGCCCGTATCAGAGCCATTAGTGAGACGGTATCTCTCAATAGATCAAGACCGCTGCTTTAAATCAGTTCAATATCGGCCGCCGTGTATCAGGACTACGTCTCTTTCCATCAGGATCATGACCGCGGCGGTATCGGTCCAAAGTGCGTTACCCTATAACATCAACTTGCCTGCTAACTCTAATGGCTAAAAATGGCGCTCACGTCAGCTGGATTGCTGGCAATCAAAAGCACAATCTGCAGCAATGCGGCATTACAGCCGCCAATAAATCTTTGCAGTTTTTTGCCTCAGTTGGAACGTTGATTTCCATTTCTGTAGCGTTACTGCCGCGATCGTCAAATCGAGAATCGTGAATTGTTTCATAAAATACGAAAAAAACTACTTCAGCCCCAACAGGCAACAACGTTGCAACACTTTGTATTCTTTTTTACCTTAATTGATCATCCAACACTAAAGATTGATTCCAAGAACTATATCATAACGAATAACTACGAGAAAATTACATCTAAAGGCATTGTTTCCATATCATGCGACCAAATTTGATGGTAGCTAAGCTAAAAAAAATTATATTATTTTTAAAACCTTGACATGTCACTGACCTTCTATTTCTTAGATGAGTTTCGTCAGAGAAATAAGTGATTCTTTGTCCAAATATCGATGCGCTAATTGCACTTGGGAATGTCACCAAGTTTAGTCATACAGAAGGGCGTATTTAATATTATTAAGGGTGTTTTTTATGAGTAATTTTAAATGACTTCTAATAGTTGAGGTAGGGGTGTCTTAGAAAAAATTCTCTGCCGAAGATGAGAGAAATAACTGTACTAGTCAGTAAGTTTTGTTTGCCTTGAGCCTGAATCACCCGAATCTTGTATGCTCTGAGTCTGAATCGCCAGAATTTTGTGTGCCCTGAGCCTGAATCGCAAGAATTTTGTATGCATTGAGCCTGAATCGCCAGGATTTCGTATGCCTTGAGCCTGAATCGCCAGAATTTTGTATGCCTTGAGCCTGAGTCACCCGAATTTTGTATGCCTTGAGCCTGGTTATCCCAAATTATGTATGCCTTAGACCTGAATCACAAGAATTTTGTATGCCTTGAGCCTGAATCGCCAGAATTTTTTATGCCTATAGCCTGAATCGCAAGAATTTCGTATGCCTTAAGCCTGAATTGCCGAAATTTTGTATGCCTTGAGCCTGAATCGCCAGAATTTCGTATGCCTTGAGCCTGAATCGCCAGAATTTCATATGCCTTGAGCCTGAATTGCCAGAATTTCGTATGCCTTGAGCCGGAACAGCCCGAATTTTTAGCGTTAAAGTGCACGATGATGTGCACCGAAGAAGTGCTCTGGATTATAGGTCGGCAATTTGGCGGGTTTGTTTGAAGAAACTGTTATTATTTATCTGAGTGACCGTAGTTGTTGCACTCATTTTCAACAATGCTACGGACTGGCCCGTAAAAGTTAATTATTTGCATAATACATTGAATTGTAAGTTTGTTTTATTTAGTAAGTTTGCTTTTTATTTGGAGGAGAGAGTATTCCATCGCAAGGTATATAGTTTACCTCAACCCAAAGTAGTTAATTGAATGCGAAATCAACCCTCAACCCTCGAAGTCACCGAGCTGTCGCAGGGAAGGGGCCTCTCTACAGACAGCCTCTGCTTTTTGACGTAATAAATCTGCTTTCAATGGAATTTATGATTGCCGCAGAAAAGTTATGACCAGGACACTCAAGAATTTATCTCGCCATTGTGTCTCGCGATGCGTAAATAAATAACGTGACATGATACGCATGTGTGACCTTACACGGTCTTAACGATGTCCGCGTCTGTCCTCCTATTATATGCATCAAGAATTGCATTCATATAAGAATTATATTTATAAACGAATTGAATTCAAAACAAGAATTAAATTCATAAAATAATTGTTTTCATAAGAGAATTTTATTTATCAAAGAATTGTATTCCTCAAAGGAAACATCTGAAAAAGGAGAGATTGTGTTAAACCAGAAACATATGCACTTTTATTGAATTTCACTGCCCGAATATATCATATTTTAAAATGGAATCCGATTTTTCTAAGGAATTTCTCTCATAGTTTTGTATAAATTTGGACGACTTGAAAACCTACAACTTTTGATTTGTTCATAAAGAAAGATTTTTGTGACGTGTGTGATCATCACTTCTCGTTTTATTGTTGAGAAGAAGGAAAATTTGTGGGGAAATTTTCGCCCTTTTTCCTCCTTCAAAAGTTGAAGGAGGAAAAATAAATATATCTTTCTGATTTAATAATTAATTATCTTAAAAGTAACATAAACTAAACGAAAGTTTCTATGAAACGGAAAATAGTAATCAAAATACATGAAAACGAAGTAATAAATGAAGTTACTTACTATTGATTAGTCCTTATACTATTGATTGGTACGAGTATCTTTCATTCAATTCTTTGGATGAATATCGTAGCACAGGCTCATTTAATAGACACCCAATCTTCTTTCATAAATGCCTGCCTATTATGGGTGCTCGATGGATGGCCGGTGGTAAACCGGCTCTAATTTCAGCATTGTTAATGCAAAAGCCTGCATCTGAAGTTGCATGGTCTAGCAAAGTTCCTTCTAATTGCTTCTTGTTGACAACTTCTTGATAAAAGTCCTCCATTGCCAGGCTACGTTTGATGTAGTACATAAAAGGTAATATTGTAGAGGGCGTTGCCAGGCTACGTTTGATGTAGTACATAAAAGGTAATATTGTAGAGGGCGTTGCCAGGCTACGTTTGATGTAATACATAATAGGTAATATTGTAAGGGGCAATGTCAGGCTACGTTTGATGTGGTACATAATAGGTTAAACTGTAGGGGCTGCCAGGCTACGCATTGCCAGGCTACGTTTGATGTAGTACATAATAGGTAATATTGTAGGGGGCGTTGCCAGGCTACGTTTGATGTAGTACATAATAGGAAATATTGTAGGTGGCGTTACCAGGCTACGTTTGATGTAGTACATAATGGGTAATATGGTAGGGGGCGTTGCCAGGCTACGTTTGATGTAGTACATAATGGGTAATATTGTAGGGGGCGTTGCCAGGCTACGTTTGATGTAGTACATAATGGGTTAAACTGTAGGGGCGTTGCCAGGCTACGTTTGATGTAGTACATAATAGGTAATGTTGTAGGGGGCATTGCCAGGCTACGTTTGTTGTAGCACATAATAGGTCATATTGTAGGATGCGTTGCCAGGCTACGTTTGATGTAGTACATAATAGGTAATATTGTAAGGGGCGTTCCCAGGCTACGTTTGATGTAGTAAATAATAGGTTAAACTGTAGGGGCTGCCAGGCTACGCTTGATGTTGTACATAATAGGTAATGTTGTAGGGGCATTGCCAGGCTACGTTTGATGTAGTACATAATACGTAATGTTGTAGGGGGCATTGCCAGGCTACGTTTGTTGTAGCACATAATAGGTCATATTGTAGGATGCGTAGCCAGGCTACGTTTGATGTAGTACATAAAAAGTAATATTTCGTCGCTCTGACGAGAGCCGAAGCCTGTATACATAGCTCATCATGCAACATTGCCCAAATCTACATTAATTGGCCTATTTCGCTTAACTTGAAAACTCTACGAGTTAATTAGAGCAGTTTGGACTAAATTCACAGTATCAACGATCATCAGATTGCTGTGTAATAATGGTTGCTATTATCTTAATACTCGTTTTCCTATCCTAATTTTCACACAATTTATTTATGGCTTGTAAATTTTACGAAGTTCCAACATCATAAATGAAATGCTAGTAAAAATCATGATTTCATCATTTGAATTCTTTTATGATTTCATCTTTTTAATTCTTTCTTGGACATCAATTTAAAAAATTCGTATTAAAAAATTGAATTTTCGGCTGTCGTTGGCGACCTTGATTTTACTGCACTAAGTTAAAGTTTGCAAATGATACTGTTGCATTTTTCTAAGCTTTAAAAAATTGATTAAAACTCCAGCAAAAAATGTACAATTTTAATGCCAGACACGCGACGCCTGTCTGGCATGACAGGCTTAAGCCTGTCTTGACAAATTGGATGTCGTTGGGAACAGATACTCTTCTGTAAGATAGCGCAACCTTCTTCTCAGCAATATTGTAACATGGTTTATAATATAAAAAGTACATTAATTAGCCAAAAAATATTTCAAAATATTGAAAAAAATTGAAGGTCGGTTGAGATAGTTAAATCTTACATTTAGTGTCCGTAGACTTTCCCATCATCAGACGACCACCACTTATTATTACAACACTTCTCTTAAACTTCACTTCTTGTTTGTCTGTTTGTCTGTCTGCTAAAAACCTTATAATCGAAATTTAATACACTTCTACTTATCCTATCGATCTGAAATTTTGCACACTTGCATAAAGTTGGAGACAATGTATGAATCAAATGACAAAATAAATAATTTTAGGAATAACATATTTTTTCAATATTAAAAAAATGAAAAAATAATTTTGTCAGCTAGAAATCTTATAACTGATATTTGACACAATTTTACCTGTCTAATTGATCTGAAATTTTGCACACTTGTGTGAAATCAGAGGCAATGCATGAATCAATTAATAAAATAAATAATTTTGAAAAATATTATATATTAAAAAATTTTAAAAACTAATTTTTTGATTTGAAAATAAAATTAATAATTCATTGTACATCTGTAACATTGGAAACACTGGATTCTTAAGAAGTGTTGTCTCTAAAAATTAATTTTTAAAAGTATATTATATCTTTTTGAACTCATGTCTTCTTCCAGTCGGACAGCTATAATTAAGTTATTTGTCATGGATGACCTCGATTATTGAACTCATTTAATTTAATAATAAATGAGACTTCTTGATGTAAATGATCTATTTAAACATCAGCAAGAGAAAACATAGCTAGCATTTACAATCATGGCTTACAGACACTTTTTCGCCTTATTTATCAATTTCGGCTATATCCAGTTTTTTTAGATACATAGGCAGGCTAGAGCCTATCAAGCCTTCATCAGCATTCAATCATGAAGCGAAGTCTAAAGTATCATGGATACTTCAAGCTTCTAGGATCCACCTCAAACTTTCCGAGTTTTCCGTTAAAACTCAAATTACGGACCTCATCGACTCTCATCCGAGGAAGATCACCGGAAAACAGCATCAGCGGATCCGTTTTCTGCGGCGCTCGTCTCGTTTTCTGCATCGTTTTTTTGCGGGCGACTTAAGCTATAGATTACGGGACAGTTTCGATCAGAAGCTCTGATAGCGCGCGAAATGGTCTCAGCGAAGGGCGAATATTCTGCTGGTCTCGGCGCCCACTTCAGCTTCCTGGCGAGTTCCTTGTTTAAGCAGCGGCTACTCGAAGGCTGATTTGCATCACAATTTAATAAGAATCAGAGTTCGTTTATATGTGGCCTAGCTATGGCTGACTAAGTCGGCTTATGATGAATGAGTATTATCTTTAGAATAAAAAATAAATTTCCTGCAGTATTTGTTTTAAGAATTTCAACCTTCTAAATAGAGTCACACACTCTCAAGTTCTCTCGAAATGTGCGCTTGACCTTAAAACATTTTTTGATCTTTAAGATAGTAATATAACGAATGTAATTTCTTAAGTCTAACTTCTTTGGCGTTAGACACGAAACAGCATTTTCTGCCGTGCCGATGCATCAAGCTCCATATTTTGGAGGGGAATTTGACGAGAAGATTCAATAAAGTTTGAAGTGTTAGCGTGGCATAAGCGTCAAGATAATTGACGCGCGACGAAACGGGCTTAACCGCACCACACTCCCGCCCCCGGCGCTTCAGCCCTCACGCGCCTGAGGAACGAGTGCGACATGTGCAGGAATGTGCTTAAACTAGGGGCAAAATTGTGTTGAATTTTGAACAATTTGGAAGAATTGCGTAGGTTTCTGTCTAGCATTTTGTTCCTTATCATCATTATTGGCGTGAATTGGCTCAGATCTTTACTCAAATATTGAGAGTGAATTTCCGTGATTTTTTATTCGTAGACATAAGAAAATTACATAAGAATCGTACAAATTTTAAATTCATTTTGATGGCGTTTGCTACTGTGAATTTTTTATATAAATTCAAAGTCTTTGTATTCATTGAGTCTTCGTTCCGATGAGGGCTGCATATTTCAAGTTTTTTTTTCAATTGCAATTGATATATTATTTTTAAAATTTCATCGTTTTCCTTCATTGAACTATAAACTGTTCAAGCTCTCATGAAAAAGTCATTGCATGCTTTTAGACTTGCTTGACACATCAGAAAACTTTTTTTAAATGATTCTAAGCGTCGGGAAAGTTAATTTTCAGCGATGTTAGTCATATAGGCCACAACTCGCACGGGTTCATCAGCGTCTGGGAAGTATAGCGGGAAAGCCTCGAGGCTCGCCATCGCGGCCCCTAATTACCTGCTAATTGGAGGAAAGCTCGCCAGTTCTGACGCATCGTAAACCTCCTAAAAATACGCAAGTAAGTTGGTGCTCCTGAATTTACGACCTGAATTAAACTACGCGCCCCGCTGCACTCAACGCAGAGCAAAGCCAAATAATGGGAAGAGTTTGCTCATAATTAACAGCTGCCGTCAAAGCCCAGAATTTTTCTGAATTAAAACTCTGGTTCAGAATGGTTCGTCTATTGAAAAATTTAGTGAGGGAAGATATGACTGTGTACTGAGGCTTGTATGTAATGTAGAGTCAAGGTTACTCGAGCAACGAATCCGATCATGACTTGATGCTTGCACTAAAATTAATTAATATTGGTATACGATAAATCTCAATTGTGTTACCCATGGTATAAGCATTATATTTGCTAATGAAATTATCGGTGCACCGTAAGCACCTAAATCAATGAAAAATTTTAAAAATCCGATTTATTTTCTGTCTCTCGCGTGCACAACATTAAAGTTGCTCAATTTTTTGAGGAGACTGGCTTGAATCTAGGCAAGATTTTTCATAAGCGTAATATCCTTATTTTTGGATGAGCAAGTAAACAATTTAAATTCCGAAACAATATCTGTAAACTATTTATTTAAGTATATTTTTAACTATGCTGCACAAAGCAGCGCAAATTATTTTCTCCATTTGATAATACTTTTATGTTTAATTCCAATAAAAGTTTTACCTTAATAAATGTGTATTAATACTTTTTATGTGTTTGATCTTAATATTATATAAAAATACAATTAAATATTTTTCCTTAATAAAAGTCCATTAATACTTTTTATGTGTTGATTTTTTCATTACACTATAATAGAAGTAAAAGTTTTTCCTTAATAAAAGTCTATGAATACTTATTATGTATTTGACCTTTATAATATACTATAATACAAATAAATGTTTTTCCTTAATAAAAATTTATTAATACTTTTTCTGTGTATGATCTTTATATTATACTATAATACTAATAAATTTTTTTTCTTACTAAAAGTCTATTAATACTTTTTATGTATTTGATCTCTATATTATATTATACTATAATACAAATAAATGTTTTTCTTTAATAAAAGTTTATTATTACTTTTTATTTTAATTTTGTCTTTATATTATACATATAAGCAAAGAAGGTCGAGTTCTATAACACTTGTCCTCCTCAATTATCATGGAGGGACCAGCAATAATAGATGCCTGCCATATTGAGCTTCCTGGACCAGAACTCTGCTCGTAACACAACCTGGCCCTGGGTTAGGCGGACCTTTTACATGAACTCGAGGATTTGTTCCTCACATCCTACGGGAGACCAAGACATCCTAAGGGAGAATAAGACTCAGTTTCTCAAAAAAGAAAACTTGGGCATTTTAAGCCTCTCGAAGTGGCCCTAGAAGCTTTCTAGGACTGTTAACTCCGACCCTCGGCTTACTTGTCTTTCCAGAAATTCAATTTTCCTTATGACTCCCAGGAGCAAACACTCTGCGCAGCCGGAAGCCTCGTACAAGCATTTTTCTGAATATGGTGAAACATAAAAAAATATTTCCGTTGTTTGTCGGCATGATAAATTAGTTCGTATTAGGGGCAAGCATTCAATGAAAAATAAATTTTATCTGGTAAAAAATAAAATGAATACTTCATCAAGTGTTGTAAAAAACTTAATGCAGTTTTATTTTTCATAAAATTCGACAAGAAATTTTGAGTAACTTTCATTGGAGAGGAGCAGGAGCTGTTCTGGAATCTGCAGAAATCCATCGTTTCCGCACGCGCGCTCAAAAATCTCATTCGAAAACATAATTCTTTGACACATTATTACGTCAGATGTATCGAGACTTTGTATGGTTATAATTTATGAGGCTATCTAGTCAGATTTTCATGAAATTTCTTTCATGAAGCTCCTTGCCTGTGATCCATCAAGACTTTTATGTACAGTCATCACATAACTCAACTGCCATGGAACATCCTGTAGAATTTCTGTTATTGCTTCAAAATACATACTGTTTTCTATTAAAAAAATTCGTATCGTCTCCCCTCATTTATAATTGAAGACTTTTTGTAATCATAAGTACGTATTTCCTTGACGATTAAAATTTGAAAATATTTCGGAATTCAACAATAAACACAGTATCAAAAGATTCGAAGTACCCTTCATAGAAATCACACTTAATTTTGTTTATATTCATAATTTTACCACTTTTTTCTGAAGATAAGATTTAATTTTCTATTTTCGTGCATTTCATGACCTGAACTGCCAAACTCTGGTAGAGAGCTCGCNATTTAATTTTCTATTTTCGTGCATTTCATGACCTGAACTGCCAACCTCTGGTAGAGAGCTCGCAACGTGTCGTATTTTATTGAGTGTCGTTGCTCTGCCAAGCTTTTAATAACCGCAGCTGCGGGAGTTGTCCAGAATTTCATTGCATCGCAAGAGCGAATTTCGTGCTTTTTCAGTTCTTTACTCCTTTGTTTTTGAATCAAATTCAGTTCAAATTGCTGAAGTTTCAACAATTCAATCGATTAGAATTTCTTCCACTATGTAGTTAATATGAGAATATTTTGGCAGATACCCGTCAGAACTATCATAAACAATTTACTGAAACGTCTGATAAAAATTGTATGGTCACACTTGAAACTGCGAACACTGGCCACTTTCCCGTTATTGAAATGACCTCATAACGAGACAAAATTTGAGTCGTGATAACAGCCAATTGTATTCCATTGATTGTTCTCACAATGTCCCTTGCTGCCTCACTACTTCAATATTTTCAAATTGTTTCCCCTTTCAAATCAAAATTTTCCCAAACTTAATTGTAAAGGCAGAAATGCTTCAACGTTTGCCGTCTACATCAGCATACATTACTAGTTCAAACAGCATCTCGTTTTTGTTGACGTATCTCTTCGTTCAACGTAACATAAACACTGCTCTCTTAATGAAAAAGTTCAAACAATGCCACATCCTCAATTAATTTCAAAATTTCCTAAATTACTATCAACATTCAACATCAAAATATGTCTAAATTCCCCTCGATCAAAATACTATTGTAGAATGTACCCGAAGTAACAGCATCCGGGTCACCGCCCCCGCTACATCAAGGCAAGTGTAATCGTATTGGACTCAGCAATATGGCGGACGGTAGCTATAGCTGGACAGACTAAAACTCCACAGCTGCGATCCGACTGCGACTTTTTTGAGTTTAGTGTGGGATTTTTTAGCTCAAATGTTGACCACGCGCTGGGACCTCTGCAGGCCCCAGTGCGGTCGGAATACAGGCTCAAATAACCTACAAAATTGATTCCGAGATAGACTTATTAATGAAGCAATGTTCGATGAAACTCATTAACAAATGAGTACCATTCTATTGAAAGATATAATAATATATGCATGGTGTATGGGATTGCGAAAAGCTCTGATTCTACTCTTCAAAAAAAATATAACTTGATTGTAAAGAGGGTAATATATAATAAATTGATTAATATGTTGATTGTAGTGGTGGGCATACAAAATTTCAATCAAAAACGATTGGTGGATACAAATTTAAGCAAATAGTGTGAAAAACGAATTTAAGAATGAATTTATACGATAAAATGTTTTATTATTGTTATTTGAACAGGCGAATAGGTCTTTTTCATAAAGCTTCATGACATCCTTTCTTAAGAACTCAGTCTGCTTAGTGCAAATGTTAAATAAGAATATACTTTAAGGTAGAATGATGTTAAGCAGAATAGCGAAAGATCAGTTTACTTGTAATCAAGTATGTTTCATAACGCAATTTCCAAAGAAGAGCAAATTTTCATTTGCAATTCAAATTTTTATTAAGTACTGAATGCTTATCTAATACAAAGTTTAACATATTTGTTGAATAGTTTCGCTTTCTTTCTTTGCATGACACTTTCTTCTATCTACTTGACTATCCAAAGATGTTCAGACATTATAAGATTGTGTCTATTATTTGGCCTCTTTTACATGACATAAAACTTTTAAATTTTTGTGTCGCTGCTCGGCACTTGCTGCAGGCCTTGCAATCTTTGTATTGGTTTATAGAGAAAACAAACGCCAGTCTGAGATGGACGGCAACCTGAATTTGACGTTCAAGAGCCTTATTTTTAGCTGGCAAATTCTTATGAGCAGCTTTGACATAAAAATGCCCACTTGGGCGGCCCAAGCCTCGCGCTCTGAAGAACGACGGAGCCCAGTAAGCGAAATAGGGCCTTTGTTTATGCTCCATGTGTTGTCTATGATGTGATGCAGTGGGAAGTAAACCATGTATGTTATATGACACGAAAGTTGTCCTTTTGCAATGAATTTTTTGAAATTTAGAGCAGGAATATAGTGGAAATTAAGTGCTCAAGTTGTTCCATAAACCACAAAAAAAAAAACATAAATTTCCCATTAGCTGCTTTATTTATACAAGTCAAGAAAATTACTCCTTCCATCTCATCTCAGCTCCAAACTCCTCTGCGTAAGACGTGACTCCGAATTTAACTCCACTTCAGCATTGGGAAATGATTCATGTATTCCATTAATCAAGTTCTTATTTAAGTTCTAAATTTTACAACTTTTCCTTGTAACAAGAATTTATAATATAATAGGAACACTTCTAATTTTTATTGAAACTCATTTTTAACTCAACATACATTCTTCCAACCCAATTTTTCTTTACCAACTTTTCCGTGATTCAAAGTTTGCAAATAAAACCCTTCCTGCAGCTCCATTTCTTTTATGCAGATGTTGTAATTTTTGTCGCATTGCAAAGTGGCGCGTTTGAGTCTCAGAAATGACTCAATCATTAATATTTAACCATAATATTGTTGTGACATAACATTTTCATAACAAGCAGCGTTCGGTTCACAGTTGACCGACTACCAAAGCACATATAGTGCGTATGAACTTTGCAAGACTATACAAATAATAATATTTGAGCATTATATAGTTGCAAAATAATATTTCATAGATTCATAATATTTTCATGATTTTTTTACTTTCTCTATTCTGTTAACAATTGGCCGACCACCACAACACCAGTGCGTATGAGGTCCTCAAGACGACTTGACGTTCATATGCAGGAGGGTCGGCCGTAACCCGCTTCACGACGCATAAAGCGACCTTTGGACGCTCCAGCTCTTATATATTTCTACAAGATTTTCTTTTGATTTACTTTTGTTAGTGCACGCGCAAAGATTCTTCGGAAAAATGAAAAAATTATCATTGGTGGGAGGGCTTGTAAATTGAACGTTACTACTAGGATAGAAAAAGAAGCAGGAGTAGTGAGCATATGAATGCTTGATAATTATAATCTAGTATGCTCGTTAATGATATTGCTAAACTTCTTTTCTCGCTCGCTTGTACCGTATATTCTGTTCCATTGTTTTGATTGACGCTTAAAATAATGATAAAAAATTAATTCTAAAACAGTCGCTATTCAATCAGCATTAATTTTCTGCACGAGAAAAATCTGTTGATTCTCCTGCTTTTATTTTTGATTTTGAAGAAACAGTCTCGAATGTCAAATGAGATTGTCAATGTTAAGAATCAGGATGGCAAATCATGTATTGTTTTACAACAGAAGTCATCAAAATTTGCTGCCGTGTTTACGAGTTCCCAGAAACAAAAGGAAATGCAAATCAGACACAGGCGTTGGATTGCGTTCCCATTTACACCGCGTCTATGTCGAGGTTTGGATCCGAATGCTTGCATAGCGCATCAGAACAGATCACCGACAACCCAAACACCGAATGCTATCGAATTGTGGCAGGTAGAAGACTATCTGCGAAGTTAATTACATTTCTATTTATTTCTGGTACTTTTTTTCCTTTCAAGAAAGTTTCACCACTTCGACTTTCATGCGTTATTTTGTGGAAAAAAGTGTCATTCCGATAAATAATTAAAATTTTTATTGGTTTAAGAACTTAAAAAAAACAAGGAATTTACGAGCCAGTGAGGAAATGTACCCAGAGTGTTTTAGAAATGAGTTAAATAATAATGTCTTAAATAATGGATACGCGGAAGCAATTATTTCAATATGATGTTCCACAAAGGGTCATTTGCCAAAATAAAAAGATCATACGCATAGAAAGTTCCTTTTCTTCTGAACCATATGAATAATTTTACTGTCATCGTTAAAAAAGTGGTACAGGTTATAAAAATCCCGTCCAAGAATACTCGACAGCAAATGCTGACTTTTATCAGCCGGCGACATTCGGCTACTGTGCTACGAATGTTAGCAGTAGCAGCCTGGGGATGAACGCATGTCAGCAGTAGCAGCCTGGGGATGAACGCATGTCAGCAGTAGC
>NW_025933710.1:0-477 GCF_000764305.2 Hyalella azteca
CATCCACTAGTCGTCACATCATGACTAGTTAATGAGAACATCCACTAGTCATGACATCATGGCTAGTTAATGAGAACATCCACTAGTCGTCACATAATGGCTAGTTAATGAGAACATCCACTAGTCGTGACATCATGGCTAGTTAATGAGAACACCACTAGTCTTCACATCATGGCTAGTTAATGAGAACACCCACTAGTCGTGACATCAAGGCTAGTTAATGAGAACATCCACTAGTCGTGACATCAAGGCTAGTTAATGAGAACACCCACTAGTCGTCACATCAGGTATTGTTAATGAGAACATCCACTAGTCATGACATCATGGCTAGTTAATGAGAACATCCACTAGTCGTCACATCAGGGCTAGTTAATGAGAACATCCACTAGTCGTCACATCAGGGCTAGTTAATGAGAACATCCACTAGTCGTCACATCATAGCTAGTTAATGAGAACATCCACTAGTCATGACATCAT
>NW_025933711.1:0-4537 GCF_000764305.2 Hyalella azteca
GCCAGCGCCCAAATAAGGCCTTACGCAGAACGTTTTGAACCCCGTAATAAGCGGACATCCTTGCTGGATTCCTGCTTCCCTCATGCTTCTATCGTGCTCTTGGTTCAGCGCCGGCCCAGCTCCTACACTGCTTCTAATTTTGACTGGGCATCGGCCCACTGCGCTGAGGCAACTGCAGGGAAAATCTAGGTCCGTTCTTAATAATTGACACGAAAATATAAACGGAAAAATATTCGTGGTCCATAAGAATTTCATAAGACTTTTGAAAAATAAGTTGGGCTCATACTAGCTGAACAATTTTGAATGAAGAGTAAAGTTCATTTCACCAGTTCAACTGCATGTAACAACACTGGCGCAAGTCTTGCACACGTATTAAGAAGTTTGAAGCTCCTCTCTACATGTGATACAGATTCTAGTGCGTTAACTACAATGAATTATCCACTGCATGTGCTGTATCTTTCATGAATTCAAATTAATTATCCTATCTTCTGTATAATAATTCAACCTTACCCAGATGAGCTATCATCTCTCAGGGGAGCGTCTACCGTAAAAATTATCTTCTGAAATAAATGACCGATCGTCCTGGAACTTAGTTAATTTTAGAAAAAGTTAAAATAAAACGTGAAATTAATTGAAAACGTCAAAAAGCGGGTCTTTTATAAATCTATCTCCTTCTCTAATTTTCGTGTTACTACGTCGAGAGACATATCATTCGATTTGTAAAGATAATATTTATTGACTCCGGAACCCCGTTTTCGATTTTTTAATTCAATTTTTTTACTATAGTAATTTTCCTATACTATTTACTATTACATTTACTATTTTCCTCAATTATTGTCCCCTCTCGCCCTAGTTTTTTCAATATATAATTATAATCGTGTACAAATCAGAAAAATAAAAAAATATAATCGTGTACTATACTATTTACTATTTTCCTCAATTATTGTTCCCCCTCCCCCTTAGTTTTTTTCAATACATAACTATAATCATGTACAAATCAGAAAAATAAGGCTTCTATAGAGTCGCATGATTTTGGTCTTTGTATACAAATCAAATGATATGTCACTCAATGCTGTAGCTTTAAAATCATATGAGGATATTTTTAAGATGGCGTACTGTGGAAATTTAAATTGTTAAGGGGAGCCAAATAAGTAAAATTGATTGAGAAAAGAAGAAAATGCCCAAAAAAATTGCTTGATACTGTAGCCCCAGCTTCCCCATTGCCAATTACTCGTATTGCAGATACCATCGCGCGTCTTTAGACTTATTCTTGCTCAGTTTGACGCGAATAATAAGCTATATTGTTTTTCTAATATTTTTATTTATGCAAATCGGTCGTTTCATAAAAATTCAAGACGGCGTAATGCAAAAAGTATTGCATGTACATCCTTGGTATATTAGCTTTATCGAACGCGTTTTGTATGCAGCTTTCGAACGAGAGCAAACAATTTGCAATTAAGGGGAGCGTCTGGGCAAAATTTTATCTCGGCTGTTTACAGACGGATCACGGTGAAACTTGGTACATATATGTGAAACCGAACAATAGACAGCTTTTATTCGTTTCCATTTTTCGAAAAAATGAAAGAAAACGTGAAATTCTTAGGGAAACAGCCAAAAAAGGGGTTACTGTAGAAATCGATCTCCTCCTAGAGTTTTGAAGTTACAGCAATGAGACATATACCTTTCGATGTGTAATTAAAATATCTATCGATTCGTTGTAGCTTTTTCCGAATTACAAATTTTTGTGGATATGGGAGCATTTTCCCCAAAATTTTCGAAAATTTTTCGCTTTTTTTCAATTTCCGCTCCCTTTTTTCAAAATATTTTCAAAACTATAACGAAATTCGAAAAAAGCTACGACGAATCGATAGATATTTTAATAACGAATCGAATGGTATATCTCCCATTGCTGTAGCTTCAAAACTCTAGGAGGAGATAGGTTTGCCGTGACAATAAGTTAACTTTTCAGGACAGCTCGCCAAAGTCCCGCGCGCATCGAAATAGGCACTCAATGTAGCAAGGAAACGAAACTAAGCGTTACTGGAGATCGATTCCAGTCAAGAATGGTAGGAGAGACTGCTAGCACACCACCGCGTGCGATGCCAGGAGGGTGACTGAGCTGCAGCTTGGCAGACAGTCTATTTATATGCTCTCGGCAGCTAATTTCCGCCTTACTTATTTGTTAAAGAACCCCACCACCTCCCCCCCTTACGGGATCTGTAGTGAACGCATAAATCAACGTACCGAGATGGTTTTGGTACCGTTGGATGCGTCAGAATGTAAGCTTTAAGATGAGTATAAAAACCGAAAAAGCCAAAATCCAAAAATCTTGCCCAGACGCACTCCTTAACGCGTATGATCTGTAATTACAGATTTAAGTAACGATATATTTTTAACAAATAGTTATACAATATTTAGTCAAGACTGCCTCGCAAAAGAGCCATGAAGGCTACCTTGTCCCGTAAACTTGTTACGCTTTGTCATAAACCTCCCTAAAAATGTCATAGAAATACTTTACATTTTTATTTTTAATGCAGTTGCAGTAGTCACTATTTTTTATAAAAAATATAAAATTAAGTGAAATTTAAAATTAATAAAAAAAAATTTGAGTGAATAAATCAGAAATCCAGATATTATATTNGGAGTACGTCGGAGCCTCAGGTACGGGAACCACGCTCTCGTCGAACCACCACAACTTCAGACCAAGAGGAGAGCAGGACAGCGGCCGAGCAAAGATACTGCAGGTATGCCTTCTAAGAGCCGCTAGGCAAACACAGGTGAAGCGGGAGCACCGTGCGGTTAGAGTGGTGTCGCAAATCTCAACCTTCTTCACGGGAAGATTCTTCTTCAACTTCGGCTTGAAACCGGCCAGAAAAACGGATTATTATTACTAAATTTAAAATGAATTCCACCAGATTTTTGTACATCAATGTAAGTGAATTTTGTATTCTTCATTACGTCCTTTGACAACATATTATTGTTCACTTGCTGTAATTAACATAAAAAGTGATGCTGCCACTCTAAAGATTCTGTTTCTGTTTCACTGCATGAAATTGCAGTGAATTTGACTAAATGAGTTAATTTTGAACTCGTTAAGAATTGATGAAACCTGTCGTTACATTACATGGATGAGGCTAGTGTAGCGTGGCACGATATTAAGCGCTTGCCTGATTCAGGGTTAAAATTTCTTCGATATCAGATCGTCGCTAGGACGATCATTCAGTATTTACTTTATTATTATTTTTTATTAAACTTAAATTACAAAATGAGGATTGCATGTTATATTACAATATTTATATAGTATATTAAGAGTGAAAATATAAATTCAACTGTAATTCAATGCAAATAGAATTGCTTCCAGTATATTGTTCGAAAATTCATATAAAAAAAACGGTTCAACATGAATTAAATCCAAAAATTGCAGTAATTCCTTTCTTTTTACTTAAATGAATCATTAAATAAAATTACAAAACCTGGGGCGGCTGAAGAAAATAGTAAATTATTCCTATGACTGACCGGTGCCTGTATGATCAAAGCTTCAGATAGAGTCAATTATCACACTATCGATGGTTTCATCTTGATATTGTTGATAATAATTCCTAACTAATCAATACTTACCGATATTTAACTGAGAAAATTCTTTAGGAATTTGCATATATCGAGTTTTCTCTGCCGTGCGCTCGGGAGAAGCTTGCGAGCATAACCCAGTTAAATTTCGGAGACGCATTCTGCGCCGTTCACGGCAGAAGAACAGTTTAGCAGCAGCATTGCAGCAGGAATCTCAGGAAACTGTCCCTTGTTAAAAATCGAGACAGGGAGCAGCCGCATATTGGCAGGAATTTCACAGCGTCATATATATAGGCAACGGCTTGCCGACCGTGTCCGTTTCGAAGCAGGGTGAGAGCAGGATATCAATAGGGGTGAATTGGGGGTTTGGTAAGAAGTGGGAGAGCGAATGAGTTTCTATGTTGACAACTAGTTTACTTAAACGTTTTGCATACTATGTTTATTGAAATCGCAACTATACGTCATAACCATGGCGAAGCACACATTATCTTGCTCACGATTTGTATGTCATATTATACGGTGGTGACTAAATGTATTAAAAAACTTTCTTGTCGAAGAATATAAAAGCAATAGATGAGTTTTTAAAAGAATTGTAACGTAAAGAGAGGTATTCCGTATGGAATGATTAGCATAAAATCCCATATTGCATCTAGGTACAATCAACAATCTTCCTCCTGAAAAACTGTTTGATTTCCTGAAATAAATCAAACAGTTCGTAACAGGCTATAAACTATAAATATTGATAAAAATATTTATCAAAAATATTTTGACATAAATTCAGTCAAATTGATTTTCTAAATAGTGCTCGGAATATTATTATTCCTCATAAATTCTCTAATTAACAAAAGAATAGCGATTATGGCGCAAGTCGTAATTTGAGAAGGAATTGGGGTAAAAAAAATTGAAATCCACCCTAAAATTTCAGAATGCGGGAGTATATTCTAAAGATTTGTTCAGACAATAAGTTAAA
>NW_025933712.1:0-3222 GCF_000764305.2 Hyalella azteca
TCACAGATCTGCCGCCATGTTTTACGGTTGGGAGGAGGCAGTCGGGATTAAATGACAGCTACACAAGTGCTTCTTGAAGCCATTAGGTTCCTCATTAACTAATACATGAACACCATCACGCATAAAATAATTAAGAAATCGCGTATTTCCGTTATCTAAACTTCTACGATAGCCGTCATACAGATGTCTGGCATTTTTCACGTGTTCACGTGTTCAGTAACTTTGGTATATGTGAGTGACTCTGGACCTCATTAAGAGTAAGCTCCTTAGTATATCCCTGTTAATAAAACGCTGTGTAATTTTTAAAAATTTTAAATGTAATTGTTTAAATTTACGAAAATAATATCGTGGCGAGGACAGGAAAAGTACGATCGAGCATGTTACGAATCTTCATAAGATTTGTTGAAAATAAACCAAACCGCTGGAGCCGTCCACGGACGCGACAATCGAGCTGCGCCGCCGCTTCCTCCACACGACCTCTCGCCAGGACACTCGTCCTAGATAGAACAAGACTGCGGTCATAATTTACGGCCGGACTCGTGGCCGGTCTCCCGACCAATCTCCAAATTCAATTATCAAGTAATATCTCCCAAACTAATGAACGCAGCTCTATGAAACTTGGAGCATGTATTCATCAGAACCTAACTGTGATGTTTAGTTGGTAACTTTTTTTTTTATTTCACATTCATTCGTGAGTTACGCGTATATTGCGAAACAGGCCGAAATTCGCAGTGATCCAAGAATTTCTTCCAAACTATTGAACAGATTTTAACGAAATTTTGACATTTCTAACTGCCAAACGGTGATTTTTTAGCTTATAAATGTTTTTCGATTCGAAATTTAGCTTCGTTTGCGAGTTTTTTTTTCATTTCACCGTCATTCTTGATTTCACACTTCCTTACATTCTGCCCGTATCGCCTGGTAATTTGTCACTTAAATTCGCGGCGATCAAGAAATTTCTTCTAAACTACTGAACAGATTTCAACGAAACTTTGTATATAAATACCTAACCTCTCAACGGTGATGTTTAGGTCGTGACAATTTTTCTATTTTGCTTTTGTTCACGAGTTATACAGATGTAGGAGGAACGACCGGCTTTTCTACCGGACGGTTTAACCAAGAGCCTTATGCGAATACCGTTTAACTAGCACATGTAGACAAAACGAAAAATAGTAAACATCACCGTTGCTGTGCTGAAGTTAGGTATTTAAATACTAAGTTTTGTTCAAATCTGTTCAGTAGTTTGGAAAACATTTCTTGATTACTGCGAATTTATGCACGCATTGCTGTTTAAATCACGAATGAAGGTGAAATGAAAAAAAAATAAAAACTCGCGAACGAAGACACAATCGAAAAAATTTTTACGAGCTAAACATTACCGTTCGGTAGTTAGGTCTGTATATTCAAAATTTCATTCGAATCTTTTCAGTAGTTAGGAAGAAATTACTTGATCACCGCGAGTTTCGGCCCGGATTGCCATATAACTATGGCCATATAACTATGGCAAAAACAAACGATGGCAAAATTCAAACAATTTTTACGAGCAAAACATTATCGTTGGGTCTTAATGAATACGTGAACCAAGTTTTATCAAGTTCATTAGTTTGAGAGATATTCCTTGATCATTGAATTTGGAAAATTGGCCGCGAGTCCGGCCGTTAATTTGTCCGAGACTTAAACCCAGAAGTTAAAAAAAAATCTTGGTGACAAAATCATCACTGGGAGTCAAGTGTTGCACGTGTTGTGTAAAAATCGTTAAACAAACGTTCGAACTTCTGACATTGACTTCGGACTACCGCCCCCCTTATCGCCCCCCTACCGCCCTCTTCTCCCTTACCGCCCCCCAAAATCTTTCCACTGCCCCTAGGGGGGCGATATCGCCCACTTTGGGAACCACTGGTCTATAGGGTGTTTATTCTACGCGTAAGTAAGTTCTGAGGGTGTTTAGTCTACGTAGAATATATAAGGGTGTTTAGTCTACGCGTTCTCCAGGGAGAACGGTTGGTAAACTTGATTTGAGTTTAAACTCACAATTTACTTAAAGTTTTGTTTACCATGAGCTTGTAAATAATTTTAGACGCGGCTGCAGAGTTTTGGAACCGGGCTATTTGGTTGTGCTACGCATAACAGCAATAGAAATACCATCAGTTGATATCTATATATTATTGGACCAGTTTAATATATAACATAAGAAAACGCACCTAAAACGAATGTATCAGAAATTTTAAGAAAAGACATATAAGAACCGCACCAATAAGAATACGCTGCACCTAAAATGTGACTAAAAAAGACAGGAAAATTTGTTTATGATGTAATGGCACGCACGTGCTGGTGAACGTCCAAAAACGCTAAGAAACTGACTTGAACTTCATCACGTACAAAGTAGCTTTTTTTATTGAAGCTTTGGAAAGACCTTCAACCGAAGTATTTAAACTCGTAGCGCCTTATGGCTGCTATGGAGAACCACAAGGCCTCGGACAGGTTCCCATGGAGTTTTTCACTAATTAGGATAAATTTTACTCCATTCGTAAATGAGATGACAATCTGAATTTTTCTATTCTTATCAAGGTTTTTACTTACGATCCGTGTAAAGGAACAAAAATTATGCAAGCTTTGTATAACATCAGTTATGATAGATGATAATGTTGTACTTCGATGTTAATTAAAGAGGCGTCTTACAGAAATTTTCGAGACGTAAATGTGTAGTACTATTTATTCTCTATCTGATGCTACTAAATACGTGTCTGAATCAAAATCTATTTTGCAAATATTCTTTACCAAAAAATGTTTTCATCACTGCTAAATAGGAGTTTTCACATTTTCTTTGGATGCTGGAGCTGAGCTTGTAGAACGTGTCGTAACGTTCTCGCTCACAAATCTCAGCATGAAGTGGCAACCCTTGTCCACCCAACAGAGGGTAGAGGGGAAGACATCTACCCCACCTCGCATGGAGGTAGACGGACTGCACTGCTTACCCTTCCTTGTATAGTTCCCTCCTACGGCTTGGTGTTAAAGGGCTAGCACGTTTAAATTGCAACATGCCATTGTCAGTTTGTTGGCGAGAACCTATAGTGACAACAAGCGAGTCTCTCGTGAGCAAACGTAAAGCCCAAGACTGTGTCTTTCAGCATCACGAATCAATAGAGGATTACAGTTAAAAAATGGAGGTAAGATTTATTACATTTTATTGCTTATGATGAAAATATCAAGATGACAACATAA
>NW_025933712.1:3304-6443 GCF_000764305.2 Hyalella azteca
TCGCTTAATGGATTTCCTTCTGGCTTGGTGTTTACCCAGATTAAGAAATTCATGTCTAAGCGATACAGTGAAGTTGTTCCAGAACCTGATGGCAGAAGCGTTGTTTACTGTTCTCTTCCATACTTCGGCCATGCGTCCGAAGTTATGTCAAGAGAATTAAAAGTTTTGTTTATGAAATACTTCCCGGACATTAATCTTCGTATCTTACTAGTGAATAATTTCAAAATAGGTTCGTTTTTTAGGTACAAAGATATCCTTCCTCCTCATATGCGATCGTCCCTAGTTTATAAATTTAGTTGTGCACGGTGTGCATCTGCGTATGTCGGAATGACGGCACGCAACTTTTACACTCGGGTCGCTGAGCATAGAGGTAGGAGTTATAGGACTGGGCAGTTACTATCGCGCCCTCCTCATTCGGCTGTGCGCACTCACGCCGAACAGTGCAACGTTCCAGTGTCCGACACAGACTTTAAGGTTTTAGCTTATAGTTCTGGTGCTTCCGATCTGCGTATTTTGGAATCCTTGTATATTTTTAAAGAGAAGCCTAGTTTAAATGCTGCCTATAGTTCTTATCCATTAGAAATTGTGAATAGATAGGTACTTACTTTATTATTCTGCCCTTTGTCTGTAAATTTAGGTTTTTAACTTCTGTTTGTGTTTTTTTTATTAACTCCAAACTAATTTTCTGCATTTATCTGTGTTCTAGATTTATCGAACTGACGATGGAGCTGGTCTCCGAAACGTTTTCAAAAGAGATATGCTAAATTTTTGTGGTGTTTTCTTCGCTTTTAAATTTCTAGTGAATAATACATAAAATGGCAGTTTGAAATTAATTTATCTCTTTTAATTACCTTTCACTATAATGTTGATGGTAAATATTAATGATTGTGAAGATGTAATACCGATTTTCATGTCTTGGTTCAATATTGTATCAATGTTGTTGTTTGCTCCGCAGGAAACAGCAAAATCTCCTAAAGGTTCTAAACGCATCGGCTTCGGATGAAAATGTCGCCAACAATATCACTCCAACTGTGGATCTTACTAGCGATGAAGACGATCTGAGTGATTTAGTGATCGGAATTTCGGAGGAATCGAGCGTGCAGGATGCTAAGCCACGTAATAACAGTGAAGAGTTGAGCATGCAGAATGCCGGACCAGATCGAAGCAGTGTTGTGACTAATTAAAAAATATAATTTAAATAATATATGTTGTTTATTTGAAAAAAATGTGTATCAAAGCCTGAACTACTTTTTTGCACACAAAAACTATCATAATTACATCACTTAACCGGATAACACAAATAAATAAATGGAAAACTAAAAATCTTGAAAATGAGAGCATATCATAATGTATTATTTTCATTTCTATCAGTTCGCGCTGTAAATAGCAGAGAGTTTGCTGGTAGTAGTCAGTCAAAGTTCACTGATGACATGTGCACTGTTGTAAGGGTCAAGTGTAGTGCAGCGCGCCGCAGGACTGCGCTCGCATGACATTCCTGTGGCACCACGCCGGCCAGACGTAAGATAGTCAGCCTTCACGCGTGACGGCAGCGAACCCAGTCAAGCTCGCTCTGGAGTTCGGGCGGTTCTCAATACCTCCCTTAAAGTCTATTCCTGTCTATTAAATTCTTAGTGGCACCGCCCGCACATATTTTGGTATAGTTCGGCAGGCATTTTTTTACGTGTTCGATTGACATTTTGGTATTATATTACCATAAACTATTATTATTATCTAAAACATATATAATATTTAGATATTCTGATTGATATAGTTTGACAGGCATTTTCCCACGAGTTCAAACGTTGCTTGGGATTGATTTTATATCTTTAATTAGAAAACCCCGTTGTTTGAATAAAGTTCCAAAAATGTAAATAAAAAAACCTCTTTATACTAACTCACAAAACTCTCATTCACTCCATTCTCCATCCTCAGTATTTTTTAACCAGTTCGATCGGTGGAAAGAGAATGCATTTTATTACTTTCTATAGTATATAGCAGGTTAGCCTGGCGTTGCCGAATAACATCTATTTGATAATTCCATTTATAAGAATGAAATTATAAAATGTTTATTGAAGGAAAAGCTATTCAAACGTACGCATGGAACGGTCATTTACCTGCCTTTACTCCTCTATTCTTCTCAAGAGGTTGTCGCATACGCGCAGTTGTCAACGAATTAACAATTTGCTGGCAATGAAAAAAAAGTTGGCTGAGCTGCGTCAGACATAGTCGCACACATAAATTATACAATCTTTCAAACTTCTCGTTTAAGGTCTATGGGCTTTTCGGCCTCCAAAAACATTCATCGACATTATAATCATTTCTACCTATACATAGCAAGTGTGAGCCGACATAGGTACATGTATACATGAAACGCGGAAAATCATGTCAACACCATTCAAGATCTCACGAGGACTCCGACCGCTCGCCGACAGTCACGGGAGATGGAAGACAATTAAATAGTGGAAATCATGTATATAAATCCAGTTCTGTAAATAAGGTAAAAAGTTTATTCATACATCAAGATGGAAGTGCACAAAAAGTTTTGAAATGTTTCTACACGAACTCTGATTTCGTTTTGAACAAAAGAAATGAACTGTTAACTGTGATCGAAAACGAGTGTATAGACATTATTTGTATTACAGAGACACTCCCCAAAAATCACGGGGGGGAAAATTTTACCAGTTGAATTTCAGTTGCCAGGTTTTGATTGCTTTCATAATTTAAACGAAGAGCAGTGTAGTAGAGGTGTAGGTCTGTGGGTTAGAACCTTTTATGGGGCCCAACAAGTTAAGTTATCAGCAGAGCACCAATCAGCTAGAGAATCAGTGTGGTGTGAGCTTTCTTTAAAAAAACAGGGATAGCCTCCTTATAGGTGTCCTGTATAGATCACCCAACAGTTCCTCTGATAACGATCAAGTACTGAACAGTCTTCTACCAAGCATGACTTTCAGCAGGTCGCATACGTTAATCGTTGGTGACTTTAACCATCCAGAAATAGACTGGGCACATGAATCCTCTCCAAGGGATGAGAATCACCCTCCATCCTTGTTCATGGAGTCTGTGAGAGACTCATTTTTATACCAGCACATCACAAAGCCAACCCATTTTAGAGGTAATCAGACTCCAAATACTCTAGACC
>NW_025933712.1:6778-30899 GCF_000764305.2 Hyalella azteca
GACCAAGTTAACTATCTCGTCAGGACACTCGTCCTAGATAGAACAAGACTGCGGTCAAGACCAAGTTAACTATCTCGTCAGGACACTCGTCCTAGATAGAACAAGACTGCGGTCAAGACCAAGTTAACTATCTCGTCAGGACCTGTCTCTTATACACATCTTTAAATCTACCGTCCGTAAGGCCAGTCTAGTCAAGAAAAGTACAAGAATCGGCGACAGGCCTATCCAGGCCTATTTATTTAATGCCGAAGATACTATACTGTACTATACTATACTATACTGATAACATGGCGCGATTTCAGGTAAGACTTATGTAGATATGAGTCGATGATGCACAGAAAATTTTCCCACTCTGAACTTTGAATACATTTCGTCTCTAACATTATATATATATTTTTTTATTGCTTGTATGTATTTCAACTACTGATGTTTCGTTCG
The DNA here is from genome assembly GCF_000764305.2 of Hyalella azteca. Classification (NCBI taxonomy): domain Eukaryota; kingdom Metazoa; phylum Arthropoda; class Malacostraca; order Amphipoda; family Hyalellidae; genus Hyalella; species Hyalella azteca. Next base: position 7,217 of record NW_025933712.1, read on the forward strand.
AAAACTAATTATAGCTCTAATGCCTTCGTTTATTTTGAATAATTTTTACATAATTTAGAGTAAATTATATTTTATGATGGTCTCCAGTGTTCCTTATTTATGGAATTTGTGAAAATTGTTTCACTTTACTGAATTGTTCCCTGATGTTAATCACACCGATGGGCCCGAACATTAACAAAACTAATAACGGAAAGACTAAATTTGAAAAATATTCTTGAGGCTGTTATTCTTCACTATGCAAGCCTCTCATTCATTTATTAACATTCATCGTCGACGTCAGACGTGCGGTACCCAGCTGACGGTGACGTCAGACGTGCGGTACCCAGCTGTCGGTGACGTCAGACGTGAGGCTGTCTCTTATGTTCTTCTCGTTTGCTGAATGTAGTGTCTAGTGAACGTGATGGCTCATGCTGTATTATTTGGTACCTATTAGATTAATAACCGAGTATGAATTTGAGCATCAATTTTTTTTTATTTATTTTATCAAATGTGTTTTTTCAATCAACGCCTTACTTTTTTGATTTTTATGAAGATTTCTCAATTTACAATTAATGTGTTCATAAAATTCCCAAATGAAATCGGCCATAACCCATTCTTATCTTAATTCAGAAATTAATTTGAAGCTGTTGAAACGTATTACCTTAACAGATAGGACGGTTGAGGTAACGCTGAACTTAGGTTGATATTAGTTCCTCGTATACGTTTCGATTTTAATGGAAGAATCTTCCTTTCTTGCATCGCAATATAATGATATGATTTTCTCTACTTTGGTTAATGGAGGTTTGTGAATATTGTGGTTAAGGAAGGAGATAACCCATCGTTTAATCTCGTTTAAATGACTTATGATTGAAGACTCCTGCATTATTTGCGTTTATCCTATTTTTACGCTTTGCTCTGCCCTTTGCATTATTGATGTGTGTATATTTAATGTCTTAACGTGTAAACGAGTTTTTGTCAGAAATAGTTGTACCAGAATATAGAATAATGTTCATAAATATGTTATTGCTGATTGAGTGATGCATAGAGCATAAAGCCCTTAGCATATCATACTCTAAGCGGCGTTTCTGCCAATCTATCTTTTTTGCATAGGTGATGTAAATGTGTAAAAAATTTATAATAAACGTTTAATTGCGCGGACAGAATTCTTTAGTTATCCCCGAAAGAAAATAGAATGAGCCTGAGGAGAGCAGGTAGAGGGCAGCGTATAGGGCGTGTCGGCTGTAAGTGAGCCGGAGCCCGGCAGGACTGATTCGTTGCAGCCGAGCGCCAGCGCCCAAATAAGGCCTTACGCAGAACGTTTTGAAACCCTTAATAAGCGGACATCCTTGCCGGATTCCTGCTTCCCTCATGCTTCTATCGTGCTCTTGGTTCAGCGCCGGCCCAGCTCCTACACTGCTTCTAATTTTGACTGGGTATGGAACTATCAAACAATGAAAGAATGCCATGTTTGCCGAAGATGCATGCCGGTAGTGCATGGAAAACTTCGCAGTCTTGAACTTTTAACGCAATTCGTCAGTATTATAAATAAGAAATCACTATAATCGATAACTTTTATAGACTCTGCAGATTTTTGATTCGAAGTGCTTGTAAATAATTGTTGGTACGATTTTATATAATCGACCGCGCGAAAAAGTCGCAAGGATTTAATTTAATCTTATTTTCTAGGGTAACTTTAACTCGCTCTATACCTACTTATTTTTTATTTAAATTCTTGTACATAATAGAAATTTCGTATACAATTCCATTCTCGAGCTGGGATTCTTATATATAAAGTTAATCGTGCCCTCGAATGTCGTGCCCTCGAATGTCGTGCCCTCGAATGTCGTGTCCTTGAAAGTCATTCGTGCCCTCGTGTTCTTATTTCACTGACATTCACTTCTCAGATTGTAATCATTCTCCCGATCATCACAGATCTGCCGCCATGTTTTACGGTTGGGAGGAGGCAGTCGGGATTAAATGACAGCTACACAAGTGCTTCTTGAAGCCATTAGGTTCCTCATAAAATCACCGTCAGCTGGGTACCGCACGTCTGACGTCACCGTCAGCTGGGTACCGCACGTCTGACGTCGTTGAATGTTAATAAATGAATAAGAGGCTTGCATAGTGAAGAATAACAACCTCGAGAATATTTTTCAAATTTAGTCTTTCCGTTATTAGTTTTGTTAATGTTCGGGCCCATCGGTGTGATTAACATCAGGGAACAAATCAGTAAAAAGAAACCATTTTCATACATTCCATAAATAAAGAACACTGGAGACCATCGTAAAATATAATTTCTCTGAATTATGTAAAAATTATTCAAAATAAACGAAGACATATGAGCCATAATTACATAATTAGTTGTCGAATGAAACATCAGTAGTTGAAATACATACAAACAATACAAAAATATACATTTAGTGTTAGAGACGAAATGTATTCAAAGTTCAGAGTGGGACAATTTTCTGTGCGTCATCGACTCGTATCTACATTAGTCATACATGAAATCGCCCCACGTTATCAGTATACATGTACCTATGTCGGCTCACACTTGTTTGGTATAGCTATAAATTTTTACGCAAAAAAATTAATTTTTGGTGGCCGAAAGGCCCATAGAAATTAAACGAGAAGTGTGAAAGATTGTATGATTTACTTGTGCGAATGAGCCGGACGCAGCTCAGCCAACTATTTTTCATTGCCAGCAAATTGTTAATTCGTTGACAACTGCGCGTATGCGACAACCTCATGAGAAGAATAGAGGAGTAAAGGCAGGTAAATGACCGTTCCATGTGTACGTTTGAATAGCTTTTCCCTCAAAAAACATTTTAAAATTTCATTCCTATAAATGGAATTTTCAAATAGAAGTTATTCGCAGAGCTAGGCAGCGCTACTTTGAAATGTAGCTGCGCTGCCGCTACCGCTACATGCTCTAAATGTAGCGGGCGCTACCGCTACCGCTACACCCACTAGATTGTGGCGAGTGCTACCGCTACAGTAAAATATAGCGCCGCTATATTAGCCGCTAAAATGGCCAAAATTATTGGGAATCTCTAATTATTTATTGTTCAGCTATTGGAATTTACTCATAAACATTTAATGATAATAAAACATTTTCAAAACATATCAATGCAACTTTATTGCAATTAACCTAAGCAAACTAATACGGGTTAGATACAGTAAATAAAATTTAGTTATTTTTATGTTTTACCTTCCTTACATGGATGTCTACTTTAATCTACCAATCTCAAAAATTATCTGTTAAAATTTATAACTAATTAACTCGTTAATGTTTATACGCTTATCGTTTGTCTCGTGTTAGGAGGCAAAGTCGACGCTCGTTAGCTCGATCTTAATAACTATTGCTTTAACCTTACCTGAGTGAAGACCTCTTGCTCAAACAGTATTACCAATTTTGTTAACTCTTGCTTATCTATACCTTAATTTGAGTTTGTGCGAGTGTGTTTTCATTTTATTTTGTTCAATTCAATGCAAGTTAGAACTTCTGTGTTTCGCTCGTTTAATCAAGATCTTGCTTTACCGGCTTTACGCCAGTGCTTTGAACCCGTAGGGTTATTGGCTCCTTGGAGCTTCGGTGTTAACCGATTATGTCACATGCCTTAGTGCTGTGAATTGACTTGCATGCTTGCATGCGCTTAACTCTCATTTAAGTACGAGCGAACACTCCTATTACTGTTTTCACTATTTTCTTTCTAATAGTTCTCTACATGAGAACTCTTATCTAGGATTCCTCAACGGAAACAAATAGGTTTGTTATTTTGATTATTTGAAACTGTGTTCATTATTCTGAATTTATTGAAACATACTGAAATTCACTACGTTAAATCCTTGAATCTATTAATTTAGGCTTCAGTTGGTTTTCTGTCTTATTCAGATAAGAATCCACCCAACCGCCTCTACTTGGTCTTCGACTCTGCCGTTTCTGTTTTTTTTTGAGCTGAACTACTTGTTTGTTACGTTCTGTTGCCACCTGCAATCTATGGTGAGAATTGGAGAGAGAGACGTATTCACCTGAAACAGTGACTCATTCAACTGAAATTAAATATTGTGTTCTAGACTCCTGACGTTCGAACTGGTACTTATGTGCGAACGTATTCTACTACAGTGCACGAGTTCCTCATCGCGCTTCGTGCTTCTCGTTTCCTCGTGGCTTCGTTCTGCGAACCAATTCTTTTTTCGGTACCACAACAATAAAAGTTCCAACGCTTTCTTTGTTCTTTAATTTCCAATTGTACAAAAATTCAATACATAATTAAAAGACGTGCCAAATATTCCCTTCTACCATGTAAGTCCAGAGCCAGCATTGAACTAAAGCCAATACGAAGATCAAAATTGACTATTACTAAGTTGCGTACGACATCCGCGCATCCTAAGAAATTTTTAACCAAAATGGTACGCTTAAAGATTTTAAATTCAAAAGAATACTTAGATTTTATCATAATTTGACATAAAACGTGATGCTGGGTTATGTTGATGTGTTGCGTTACTGGAAGTTACAGCAGCAAACAAAGTTGATTTTCGGACATTTGCCAAACCGGCAATTCAAGGTAACCAATATCATAGTATATTCTTACAAAATTGTATGAGTCTAAAGTCGCGCACCGTTAAGCCTATACCCTCGAAGTGACGCCGCGACGGTTGTGAGTTCCACAAGGTCAGCACCTTTGATACCCTCGCCGTTTCAAACTATTCAAACTATAAACAACCCTCGGTCTCACGGTCTCGAGAACAACAGCACCTTATGCAAGCTTTACACAGTTCCACCCCAAATTCCTGTAGCCTTCTCAAAACTTTACTCTAAGTCTTTAACTGTCATAACTTTCATAACTCAATTTACGAATTTTTTCACCCACAGACTGCGTTCTATAAAATATAATATAATTTTAAGTCAGAATTACCGACTCTCTAATCACTCCTGAAGCTGTACTGTCAAACGCTTCATATCAACAGGGAAGCTCATGAAGCTGTACGGCCAGACGCTTCATTTCAGCAGGGAATCTCCTGAAGCTGTACTGCCAGACGATTCATATCAACAGGGAATCTAATGAAGCTGTACTGTCACAGGCGTCATATCAACAGGGTATCTCATGAAGTTGTACTGCCAGACACTTCATATCAACAGGGAATCTGTTGAAGCTGTACTGCCAGACGATTCATTTCAACAGGGAATCTCATGAACCTTCCTCGTTAGCGTTCATACACACTTTTAGAGATAAAGTGCCAATTGATGTGAAGAAAATGAAACGAAAACAAAGCTTTTTTCAAACCTGAATTGTTGCATTTCATTCGTTTGCTTTTTTGGAGTTTGTAGAGTCGATTTATTTTAGATATTTTGGTCGTTCAATATTTATTCGCGAGATCTAAATTATCGAGTGCAACGCGTTTTCGTATCCAGTTTACCGCCAGTAACTCTTCTTTCGAGTCGTAATCGATTTTCACTAGGGGAAAATTTAACATTGAAAGCGAAAATAATTAATTCGATGGTCAACTTTTGAGAAGCTTGATAATTTAAGTGAAAATAGATAAAATAATTCATTGTAAATCAGTTTTGTATTCTTGTCGACTGACTAAATATTATATTAAGAACTTTTGGAGTCAGATCAAGCAGAAGAGTTAAACTTTTTTACGAAAACCGATATTTCGAACCGAGATCGGGTAGGTCTTGCAAAACAATTCAAGCTTTGACACCCAACATAAGTTCCAGTCTCGTATTGTAGATCCAACTCGCATGTCTCACGTTAGTTCCAGTCTCGTATTGTAGATCAAACACGCATGTCTCACGTTAGTTCCAGTCTCGTATTGTAGATACAACACGCATGTCTCACGTTAGTTCCAGTCTCCTATTGTAGATACAACACGCTTGTCACACGTTAGTTCCAGTCTCCTATTGTAGATACAACACGCTTGTCTCACGTTAGTTCCAGTCTCCTATTGCAGATACAATACGCTTATCACTCGTTAGTTCCTGTCTCCTATTGTAGATACAATACGCATGTCTCGCGTTAGTTCCAGTCTCGTATTGTAGATGCAACACGCTTGTCTCGCGCTAGTTCCTGTCTCCTATTGTAGATACAACACACTTGCCTCGCGTTACTTCCAGTCTCCTATTGTAGATACAACACCCATGCATCACGTTAGTTCCAGTCTCCTATTGTAGATACAACACCCATGTCTCACGTTAGTTCCAGTCTCCTATTGTAGATCCAACACGCTTGTCTCAACTGCTGGGTGATTCTGTGAGGGCTAGCACCCCGACCACATTTAATTATTGTTTGATTTTTAGGGGCAGGGTAATAAGAGTTACGCTAATAGGATCAGATTGAAATCAACTAGGGTGGCCTGATGAAATTGGTTGGTTAATGACAACAAATTAATAATTGCCAGAGTTTATTGCCAGCTCACGTGACCTGCAGCGTGCATGGCGGTCACGGGATGAGCCCGTGGCTGCAGAGATGTGGCGCTCGTGGCGTGAGATGCTCGTGGCGTGGCGAGATGCTCGTGGCGTGGCAAGATGCTCGTGGCGTGGCGAGATGCTCACGGCGAGGCGAGATGCTCGTGGCGTGGCGAGATGCTCGTGGCGTGGCGAGATGCTCGTGGCGTGGCAAGATGCTCGTGTTGTTTAGAGAGGCACGTGGAGTTACACGCGTTGATGTGAAAACAATTTTCAGGATCGAACAATATTCTTCAGATGACGTTGGTTTATCAAAATGAAGGTTCAAGGAAGTAATTTAATTTATTAAAGACGTTTTGAATGAGACAACATTTATTTTCAAGTTATTTACAATTTTAAAGTTTTCGTGGAAATATGTACATAATACACGTATGTATATATGATACAACACGATAATTGGGAACCGGGAAATAATTCCGAAACAATATCAATGTTCAGAAATCCAGCAGTTATGAGATGGATAGCTGGAGTCCAGTCCGTAGAGATGAAGGCTTCAGCTATCGTCGGACGGATATATCGGGCCACTGCAAAATGACGATGCTGGTGGATTCCTCCAGCACAATGGGAGTTGTTGTCAAGGATGTCATGGTGCCTGTTGAATAAATCATGGATTTTGATATGAAGTTGCTTGATTATAATACTTTGAAACCTGGTCTGATTGCGAGCTTGTCTCAGTACTCAGGTGGCAAGAAAAACTGCTGCTCAGGGTCGTACAGAGGTATAAGCTACGGCGTCGACCGTAAGGGCGGTGAACTAAGCCGACGCGTTACACTATGCCACCAAATGCTTCCCCAAACTCGTCATTATCGTTGCGTTCCATATTCCACCAACCATGCGCAGACCTCACTCGACAGCTCCCAACGACGCACCGGCGTCTGCGGACTGTTAACCAGATACTGTCCTCGTGTATAGGCTCTCAGCCGGCAAAACTGGACTCGCCGCGAATACCCGGAGCGAATACAAGCCCCGTGTATAAGCACCTTATAGGGAGTTTGGTACTAACAAACGTTTGGCACGAGTTAGACCTTAAAAGGGACTCATACAGCGCGGCCAGCATTACCACGTCTTGCAAATTCTTGGCATGGATGTCTAATGTGGTCTCGATCTCACCAAGTTTAGGTGAATAGAGTTTAAAACATCGTAATAAAACGAGAAGATGTTGCAGCAGTTTGGCATTAAAACAATTAATAATCATGATTCAAACTGACGGCCGCGAGACCGGCCGCAAGGCCTGACGTTCGAGACGTGGCCGCCGTGCTCATGTGTGCGGCTTAGAACTGTGTGGCGGATAAGGAAATTTTCGGGTTGAATGCTTGATAGATTAAATTCTAACATAATAAATAAAACATAGAGAAATAAAAATGAAATAATAATATGTATACTTATTCTTGCACGTGATATTTTGTTAGACAAATGTTAACATGGCTTTAAAATTTACCTGGAAGAACAAATGTTGAAACCCTGATTGCATTCACTACAATTTCCGTACTTGCGTACGCATGGTGCGGAAGAGTTGTTTTCAATGGAAGCTTTGTTGTGAGTGAGGCTGTTGGCTATATATTTATCTTATAACACGACTGCCTAAATAGCCTGTATTCCTCCGATGCGACTCGTTTAAATTTGAATAACTTAAGTTACAGACGTGACATTGAAGGTTGTGCGCTGCTCTTATCAAAATAAGTTTTGCAAGATTCTGACATGGAATTGGAAACCATGACTGCAAGCTGCACCATAGAATAGAAGTGTCGGCGTTGAAGACATAGGCCCATGGCCTGTTGCCGATTTTTGAACTTTTCGTGACTTGATTCACAAGGGATCCGGCCTTTGGAACCCGATCTTTCCATAACTGACGATTGATTGAGATAGCTGCTGGACTTATTGCCTGCTCCGTAATTTGCTAGGCATTTTAAGACTGAACATATGCTCCTGCATAGCTTCGTCTAGTCTGTTTTTGAAGATGTTCATACTCGGAGCTTCAACGATGCTATCAGGGAGGCTGTTCCACATGTCGGTGACTCGAAGCGAGAAGAAATGTTGTCGCATGGATGTGTTCCAACGCTGTTTCTTTAGTTTATAGCCGTGGCCCCTGGTGTTGGTTCTTATTTCAAATTCTAGTAATCCTTCTGGGACCTTGTATAAGCCATGAGTATATTTGTATACTTCAATGAGGTCCCCACGCAGACGTCGATAATGGAGGCTTGGAAGCTTCATAATCTTTAATCTTTCCTCATAGGACTTGCCTTTCAAGCCCGGAACTATCCTTGTTGCGCGTCTTTGAACACTCTCTACTAAATTTTTGTCCTTTTCAAATTTCGGTGATAAGCCTTTTCCTAAATGAGCCTTTTTCCATGAGCCTTTTTCCTAAATTCCCGATTGGAAATCAAAGGTAGGAGTAGTGCCTAGTGGAGTACCATTGTTTACAATTCTCACGGAATTTCCAATGGATAAGGTCACAGCACCCATCATTGTAGTGGCATTCATAATTTAACTACCTATTTACCCTGGCTGCTGAATGATTTTGATACGAGAAAACATGCAGCACCATATTAGCCTATCAGCATATTCAGCATTGACTTAGATTAGGTTTATACCAATAATCTTTCTAACATCTTTTGCAGTTGAAATTTTTAATAACAGTATTAAACTTTTAACCTTGCCTTCTAAGTTCTAACAACTTCATTCATTTGTAACTGTCAACCGACTGTACCGACAACCGTCATATCAGTTTGCTGATATAATTGTCTTATTACTTGTAAAAATTTTCATAAATATAGGTATTAAAAATGACTGCATTGACAAAAGTGCATGTGTTAGGCTGTTAGCATGCGCTACTGCCATCCCATTTAGAAAAAATGCATTTCAATCCATTTGTATGATTTATGCAATATATTTTAAATTAAATACCTACAGTTTTTAATGCCAATTGCACAGTGGTGGGGATATTTTTTTGTATATCCCCTACTCCAAATTTAAACAGTTTAGGCTACATTTGGCTAGGATATGTTCCACTCCTTTCAACATTTTAATTGAAGACAGAAGGACGTGAAAATAAAAAAATCCTTGCGGCAGCTCAATGAGCATTTAAATGTCTGTTTCAATTTCATATCTATTGGTACTTATGAATTGAGGAAAAAAATCAGGGCAAAGTGGCGCCGACTCAGCCGAGGTGGCTATGCTATGGCAAGAAAAACTAACAGGAAAAACATCTAATGGGAATACCAGGGCATTTCTGTCTGACCAGTTGCGTTGACAATTTTGGGACAAATTTTTGGAATGAATTTTCATAGCAGGCCTAATAAGCATAAGTGAATCATTTCTATCATCACATTTGAAGTTAAGAACACAGTTATTTATGGACAATACTTTTTCTGCGAGCACTGTCGAAATTCATTTAGATTTTGAATTGTGTGATAGAGCTAATTTTTAGCATGTTTTATATGCACATGTTTTTATAATAGAAACCAAGCTTGACCCTTTCAACAACAAAGTTATATATTCAACATACACTACTGCCAGTGCTTAGGGTAGTACTAGTGTAACCTCTTGACCACTTTTACGGCTGGGCTTGCAGCTGGTCTCCAAGTTTCAGCAAGCCTAAAATATCTAATTGATCAATGCAGCTTGATGAAAATTTGCAAATGCGTTTAGTAAGACCTAACAGCGATGTTTAGGCCATGATAAGTTTTTCAATTTTGCTTTCCTTTGCGAGTTACGTGGTCCTAAATTTGCAGTGAGCCTAATATATATCTTATCCTTCAGCACAAGCTTTCCCGTATTACTAAATATTACTAAAAAGAAACACAAAAAATGATCACAATATACACTTCACCGTAAGGCCCTATTGAACATGTGTGCAAAGTTTCATCAAGATGTATTCTTTATTTTGAGAGCTATTTAAGGTTCTTTGAAACTTGTAGACCTGCTATGTGTCAGGCCCTCGATGTGTCCAAGAGGCATATATACATGCAAAAATGAAGCTGACACAAAATTAAAATAAAAAGCTATAAAGTTAAAAGAAATAATTATATGTGCCAAATTTTATAAAAAAATCTGTCATGCTGAATAAAATTAAAGCAGAAACAAAAATATCTGGTCATGATTGCACAAGGGCATTGTAAGTGAATAGTTTCATTTTTGATTTGGTAAAGATCACTTTCAATTCCATAAACTTATGCATTGAAAATGTGTTATGAAACTTTGTTCTGTCCCTCAACAAGGTTCTGTCCCGAATAATCCCTCAACGCACAGCTTATTCTTAATTAGGAATCAAATCAAAAACAAAATCCAGAGTAGAGTATGACACAAAAGTCCAGAGTATGACACAAAAGAGCATCTTTCTGGAAGGAGAGAATGAGTTCAACTTCTAAATCTGATCTTCAAACTTGAAGTGTTGAACAATGGGTGTCAATGTGTGCTGTGTTGTTGCCAGTAGTATGTTTTGAACTGGCGCCACGTGGGGTTGTCGATCACTGCGCTGCCAGTCCCAAACTTGCATTGTTGGCTTCACAGAGCAGAACCTATTAATGTTGGAGCCAGAGATATGTAAAATCTAATTTTTTAATGGTAGGTATGTTTTTACAGTCTTTTTTGTTATAGTGAATTCACTTTATTCAATTAAAACAGTGCAGAATATCAAGCCCAATCCTGGAAGCTTACAGATACAGAAGAAATTCTCCCTATATGTCTGTTGATATGAAGCATGCAGTAGACAAGGTTGTTGTCAATGCTCAATGGCTACAGTAAAATCATATCAATAATGCGGTAATGTTTGGATATGGTAATAACATATCAAAAAAGGAAAAACTTATACCATCAAATGGGGTAAAAAGGGACGGGAGGGGTATAAAGGGACAGTCCTCCAACACTTTGTAGAAATGTTGTAGCATCTAAACTAATTAAAATATTGCAAAACTAAAAATAGTGCTCTAAAGTTGAACATTTTTACTATCTATGCAGCATAAAGCAAGTTGAGAAATCATACATTTATTAACTCTAAAAAATCCCTGAAAAAAAGTGTGAAAAGTGAGATTTGGGAAAAGTACCTCTGCTAAGGTCTGTAGCAGAAAAAATATTTGTCATATTGAAAAATTTTACTTACATAAAAGTTGCACACTTGTGTTGGCATAAAAACGTGATTGACAGAATTTGCATATCTCATTCCAAGAAAAAATGGTGGCCATTTCCGCAAAATGGGGTAATAAGGGACACCCCCCGGGGTAATAAGGATAGTGAAATCACTTGACTCAATTAAAATTGTGCAAAATTGCAAACCATCCTGTAAGCTTACAGATACAGAAGAAATGCTACATGGCTGCTGATATGAAGCTTGCGGCGGACAAGGTCGTTGTCAATGCTTAATGGCATGTCCATGAAGACAGTAATATCACATTAATAATACGATAATGTATGGATAAGGTAATATTATATCAATGAAGAAAAACCAAGAAGTAATCACAGAAAATTTTATTTATTCTACATTTACATTATATGAAACAATGGAATATTCTGGTACATATGCTTTGGAGAAATAAATCATAGTTTAGGTTAATTGCTTTTTATCCTGTGTTGCCTGGTGCACAATTCTATCTATGGCATTCTATGCACAATTTTGTTATGACTGATGATGCATTAATTTTTTGTTAGATGAATTTTTTTTGCTGAGCAAGGTAAGTGTAATAAAAATTCTTTGTTGTTGATTGATTTTTTATTAACTGGAGCCTTTGCTAACCAAGGTTCTGCTGTAAATGTCTTTTTGGCCAGGGTAATACGTCCAGAGTAAACGTCCAGGGTAATACAGGACCTGTATTACCCTGGAGGATGTCCCTTATTACCCCATTGTGCAGAAATGGCTGCCATTTTGTTTTGGCTTGATAAAAATTTTGTCAAGAAGTTTTAAAAGCAAGAATCAGTAGGCATGTGCAAGAAAAATTTTAGGTATGTGCGAGAAAAAAATAAAAGTGAAAAAGCTACGAATTTCTTCCTGCATTTAATAACTTCCCAAACATAAAAAATGAACCAATTTTTGGCACTTTTTTTTTAAAAAACTATAATTTCTAGGTTTCCTGTGAGCCAATTTCAAAGATTTTAGCACCATTAGAAAGCTCTTGTGTATCTATTATAACTAAAATAAAACATTTTGGTTGAGACTTAGACTGCTGGTGGGTGAAGGAAACAGGTGCATCTGATAGATTTTAATGGTATATCTTCACCAAAGGGCAGAATTAAACAATAAATTCCAGTTTCATGGTTTTGGCACCATGAGTGAGCTTTTATAAAGTAAGATGTACATATCCACTGCAAGAGAGCATTAAAGATAGATGAATGTGAGCAGGAGATGTAACAATATAAAATTAGCTAAGATATAAAAAAATCTCTGCGTAACAAATTTTCAATACGTACAATTACCTAATCTATGGCTGAATAAGTGGCAATGCCTACTTGATTTTATGGTGAAGACATCATGATCATGGATGCTCCAGACTCTGATCTCAGTGACATTGAATGAAGACTTAGACCAAGTTAAGGGGAGTGTATTGGTCAAATGGTAACATTTTTATTTACAGACGGATCACTTTGAAACTTGGTACTCATGTGTAAAACAGAAATCTTAGAATTTTTGTTCATGTCAATTTTAGAAAAATTATAGAAAATGTGAAATTCCTAGAAAACCTTGCAATGGGGGGTACTTTAGAAATCTATTTCCTCCTAGGATTTTCAAGCTACAACATTGAGACACATATCATTTGATGCGTAAAGACTATATCTAGAGATTTGTCATAACTTTTTTCAAAATTCTCGTTTTTGTGGGTGGGGGGATTTTTTGTCTGTTTTTTTTTATTCCCCCTCCCCCTTTTTGCAAAATATAATCCAAACTATAATGATATTGCGAAAAAGCTACAAACATTCTCTAGATCTTTTCTTTACAAATTGAATGGTATATCTCTCAATGCTGTAGCTTGAAAACCATAAGAGATAGGTTTGCTGTGAGAGGAGGTGCGAGTGTTCAGGAGAGCCGATGGACCGCTCACCAGTCGCCGCACGCTAAATATAGGCATTTATCATCACTAGGAACTAAAGTTAGGCATTATCTCTGTTAGAAGTCTGTCAGAGATGCAATTTTCATTATTATTCATTTAGAATGTTCATTTTTATTTCCTCAACTATTAAAGATTTGAACCAATATCTTATGTAAGATAATGCTGGTGTCCATAATACTTTGCTGGTCTACTTATAGAACTCGGAATTGAACTTTAGGATGAGTCTAAGAAAATCTCTGTTTTGCTACTATGCTGCAAAAGGAACTGCAGGCTGGCAGTGTATAAAATGGTATGGAATGTTTGAAAGAACCTTAATAGTTGGCATTATTGTTGTTTTTAGCATATCATATTGATAATAAATATAGAGGTTTGAAATAATAGAAATGTATTTAACGAATTTATTTGAATACCAAAAAAGTTGTATTCATTTATTTAAATAAGAAGCTTCAAATTTGAATATAGTTGCCCCAGTAGACAGTTCAAAGTTTTGGGAATTGCATTTGCTGTGTTAAAAATAATGCAATGGAGTTTGAGAAGGCATGTTAATACATACATCTAATATCCTATTGCTTCCAGTTAGGTTAGACTGTTACCATGGTACTCAAGCCTAGCTACAAATCATTCTGGAGTACAATAATGCTAAATAGGGAGTTTAGGCATCTAATTGGATGATGTCTTACAATCCTGTACCTAATCAAACAATGAAGTGGTAACTACTGAAAACTTTTCAAGTTATTGGTGAAAACTGCCATAGTAAATTCCTTGGTCTTAATGATCAGTTCTACCTATTACTTCTATATGAAAAATATGCATCAAAAAATTACTTTTTAAAGACAACACTTCTAAAGAATCCGGTGTCTCTGATGTTACACATGTACAATGAATTTCTAATTTTATTATCAAATATTAAAAAAATTAATTTTTAAATTCTATTTTTTAAATTTAAAATTTTTTTAAATTTTTCAAAATTGTTTATTCTGTCAATTGATGCATGCATTGTCTCCGACTTTACTCAGATTGAAATTTCAGATCAATTAAACAGGTAGATGTGTGTCAGATATTGATTATAAGATTGGTAGCAGACAGACAAACAAACAAACAATCAAACAAACAAACAAGAAGTGAAGTTAAAGAGTAGTGTTGTAAAAAAATCAGTGACAATTAATGAATTTGATGAACATGACCAAATGTATCATTATGAAATGCTTCTATGGTTAAATCACGCTTGTAATGGAGGTCTCTGTCCCAGCTAGTGTGGAAAACATGTACTCTCAAACTGTCATTAAATATATCTACCTTTTGAGCCATGACTTGAGCATTTCCAACATGTTTGGAGCCACAAAATTATCACTAGAAGAATTGCCTCCTATCTAACTGTTAACAGAAGTGCACAATCAGGCTGCAATATTATAAATGCATAAAAAATGTTTCGTGGAAAATTCCAATCACACTCTTGAACCTAGCTGGAAAATTAGGCAAAAGCCACCCATGTGGTATATGAAACAAAAACACCTAGAAATGCAGTCCATTTCACCTGTTATTATGAACCTTCTTCATCTTTTTCAATATAAAATAAAAACAACAAATTTTTTACTCATTATTTTCGAAAATCACCTGCAAAATGATTTTTGGCTTTTTGTAGCCATTAATTTATGGAATTGTTCCACAGGAGCCTATACCAAGCACCCAGGTATGGAATAAAACAGCTGTGTAATTCTTCTACTTCTCATTAGTCCATCTTCATGGCAGGTTCTCTGCACATACAGAAATGCATCAGATGGCAGAAAACACATCATTTAAATATATTTAAATGTACAGGCAAGTCAGACATGACTGAGCAAGTAAGGCACTTGATGGGAAGAACTCGTTCAGATTCTAGTTTGGCTAAATGTAATTATCTTTTATTGAAAAATGAGTTACCTCAGTGTAGTACAACATCAAATTAAAAATGCAGCTTCAGATCAATATATTGGTCAAAGACAACAGTGCAAACTGCCTGGTCAAAAAGTAGTGAACAATTGAATGGCATTGGCAAGTTTTTCATGGGAAATTATAACAATGTAGATCACATGGAGGGATAGAAAAAATATACAAAAACCACAGCAGGGCTAAGAATGGCTACATTAACTTAAGGGGACCAGCTACCCTCTGGAAAAACTTCTACAGTTATTATCCAATCATCATGAAACATCACATACATACCTACGTAAAATGTAAAAAAAAACATTTAGCTCGTATGAATTTTTTGAAAAAATTGATAGAAAACGTGAAATTCATAGAAAGCGGCTAAAAAGGGGGTACTTTGGAAAATCTATCTCCTCCTATAAATATCATCCTACAACATCGAGACACGTATCATTCTATTCGTAAAGACCATACCTACAGACTCTAGTGTCACTTTTCTCATTTTCCCCTTTAGATTTTTATGCGTGTTTTATCCCATTTTTCTCATTTTTCCCCCCTTCTCCCCCATATAAAAAACGAACCAGACAGAAATTCAAAAAAAATGATCATCAGTTCTATAGGTATGGTCATTACGAATTGAATGGTATATGTCTCATTGCTGTAGCTTGAAAACTGCAGGAGGAGATAGGTTTGCCGTGAGACCAATCGAGGTTTTCACCACGCCCAAAAAACTGCCGGGCGGCACGTAAAATGACGTAAAAGAGTCGTAACATAGCCAACATACCGCAACTAAGCCTTAAAACTAAGTGAGGAAATGACATTGCACTAAGCAACTGAATGACATTGGCAAGTTTTTCATGGGAAATGGAGGGATGGGAGATCACATGGAGGGATAGAAAAAAATATACAAAAACCGCAGCAGGGCCAAGAATGGCTACATTAACTTGAAAAATAATATCAAATAGTGTAGTGATTATTGATCAGTAATACATTACAAAAGGAGGCAAAAAAACTTTGCATGTCCTTTTTTGTAAAGTCACTAAAAATTGCAGAAGAGGTAACAGTCAGCAGAAGAGTCACTGCAGCAGAAGAGGGAATGGCTACATTAACTTGAAAAATCATATCAAATAGTGTAGTGATTATTGATCAGTAATACATTACAAAAGGAGGCAAAAAAACTTTGCATGACCTTTTTTGTAAAGTCACTAAAAATTGCAGAAGAGGTAACAGTTAGCAGAAGAGTCACTGCAGCAGAAGAGGAAATGCAGAATTAATTCCATTCTGACTGGTTGTGAAACAAAAAAGCAACATTTTATCTTATTATCAGAACATCTTTGCTCACATTATTCATGTAATCTTCAGAGTGCTTAAACATTAAAACTCTTCAGAAATATGCAAGAAATGCCAAGCCTTAATCAAGGAGAAAAACTAGAGCTACTGGCCACTAGTAGATCCTACCAATTTTGCTACCTTGGTCAGGAACAAATTCACTGCAACAGGCAATTATGAGCAGGNAAATTCTTCTAAAGAATTCAGTGTCTTTGTTGTTACACATGTACAATGAATTTCTAATTTTATTTTCATGTATTAAACAAATTTAAATTTTTTTAATATTTAAAATTTTGTAATTGTTCAAAATTATTTATTCTGTCAACTGATTCATGCATTGTCTCTGACTTTATGCAAGTGCGCAAAATTTCAGATTGATTGGACAGGTAGAAGTGTGTAAATATTGATTATGATTTGTAGCAGACAAAATAATTTTAAATTTTTTTAATAATAAAAAAATAACTTTAATAATGATTTATTCTGTCAATTGATTCATGCATTGTCTCCAACTTTATGCAAGTGTGCAAAATTTTTTGATTGATGGACAGGTAGAAGTGTGTCAAATATCGATTATAAGATTTGTAGCAGACAGACAAACAAACAAGAAGTGAAGTTAAAGAGAAGTGTTGTAATAAATGTTTAGCAGAGCATTTAAAATTCTTGCTTGAATTTTAATTAATGAAAGAAATGTAGAATGCTATTTTCATGATCAAATCTTCAAGTAAGGCATCAGGAGACAAATCTTAGCCCAGTATTGCGCCTGAAATACTGAGCAGTAATTATTAGGTACAAAGCAGCCACATCTTCATTCAATAATTGTTAGAAGTTGTGGAAATTTGACTCATAATTATTGCATTAGGTTTCTTATTCTAAATCCACATCCACCATTTTTTCCCATATTTGTCTGTGAAATGAAATGTGATGGTCCAAATTGACAGGAATCATGAAAAATTTCCAAATTTACTTGTTCTAGTGCTACTTCCTTGTTTGTCAATGAATAAATAAGAATAGAGCAGAGAATTAATTGTACAGAATAGTACTGGGAACATTCCTGTCAATTGAAACATATTTTTAACCCAAGTGATGCAACGTCAATACATTACAAATAAAGAAGTGGCTAATACATTTATGATGCCAATTTGATTGAACAAAAACATATTAAAAGTGTGCTATCTATAGCAAACTTTTATCTATTTTAACATACCGTTGAACGGGGTAAAAAGGGACGGGCGGGGTAAAAAGGGACAGTCCTCCAACATTTTGTAGAAATGTTGTAGCAGCTAAACTAATCAAAATATTGCAAAATTAAAAACAGTTGTGTAAAGTTCAACATTTTTACTATCTATGGAACATAAAGCAAGTTGAGAAATCATACATACTAAAAGTGTGCCATATAAATCTATAAGAATTTGAAAAAAAACAATAAAATATTTGCATTATGAAGCATTGATATAAGAAGACATTTTATAACCAGTGATTTGTGATGCCAGCGCATTCATATGCTGCTGTGAAATGAGAAACTTGCAGAGAATTCTATGAGAATTACTATATTATATCCTTCCTCCTAAAATGCAAACATCAGTACAGCCACATCAACATTGTTCTCCACTTTTCTCTCTAGAAAGTCACAAGAGTCGTATATATATATGACCAGACAATATGACTATGGTCCGCTGGGTCACTCCAAACAATGTTATTGTTGATTCTCCTTTAACAACGGTTTAATGGAATGCAGTGACCAGTATCTTGTAAAATGCACACATCACTGCCAGCCTTATCAACATTGTCCTCCACATCCCCCAGGCTTGTTCCACTGCACATCTCAGCCCTGCACCTGCACTCTCCTCTTGTGTGCCGTGCAAGATGGAAGCTCAAGTTGAGGCTCACGACGCCCACCCAAACTCCTCACAGAACATTTCTGCTCCTGTCTCTTATACACATCTAGATGTGTATAAGAGACAGGTANTGCTTGCACCACAAAAGGGGAATTGAAAAGTCACTTCCTTCACAGACATTCAACTGAAAAACCCCTGCAGTGCTCAGAGTGTGATTACGCTTGCATCACAAAGTGGAAGTTGAAAAAACATTTTCTTCAGAAGCATTCAACTGGAATAGCTCCTGGTGTACTTCAAATGTGATGATATGCATGTCGGCATGTCTAAAATGCATGTTTAAGCAGCATCTACTCTCCAAGCTCTACAATAAACTACTTCAGTTATCCAAGTGTAGAGATGTATGTGGATGTTATGAGCTCGATACATGAATCTAGTTTGGAACATCTGAACT
The DNA here is from genome assembly GCF_000764305.2 of Hyalella azteca. Classification (NCBI taxonomy): domain Eukaryota; kingdom Metazoa; phylum Arthropoda; class Malacostraca; order Amphipoda; family Hyalellidae; genus Hyalella; species Hyalella azteca. Next base: position 26,222 of record NW_025933712.1, read on the forward strand.
TATGAGACAGCAGCAGCAAGCTATGTAGAGTACATATGTATTCTATGTAGAGTAAGTAATTCTGTAATATGTAATTCTGTTTTGTAAGTTGGTTAGTTCCAGAGAAAGTCTTGTTCTTAAATATAGGTCACTTTGAGCTGAATTTTGGTGCTTTAGGACCGATTTATTTATTTCGGTTGCTAGGAGTTGAAACAAAATATACTCCATACCTAAGACGGCTGTTATTCCACACCTAGAACCGGGCGGCACCATCGTTGTCAACTAACAGATGACCAGGAATGAGGTGGCTAACCTCACAACCGAGCGGTTGTCCTCCTGCTGCTCCTGCAACCAACACATTTGTTGCTGTCGGGATGCCTGCTTCATACACAGGCTCCTCGTTTCTTGATTTTATTTTGGTCAAATCTTTTTTTTTAGCTTAACCGGGGTTGCTAGGTACAGTTATTCTCTGAAGTTTGAGAATCTAGCTATTCCGAAGCCCGCTACGTCAAATCTCTAGAATTCCATTGCTAATTTACAAACTAAAGTCTGTTTGAAGATTAGCAGGGAGACTATTTTCGAACTATAGTATGTTTGTAGGTTAGCAGACAAACAATTTTCATATAAGAGCGATTTGTGAAGATTAGCAAGAGAACAATCTCCAAACTAGGGAGATGTTTGATGATTGCTAAGCCAAAAGTCCCGACGAGCGGGGCAGGACTGCGAGGTGTTACAGGCCAGAAGTCCCGATGAGGATGACCGATTTTCAGTTTATGAAAAATATCCATGATGAATATGGCAGGATTTGACGTCAGTGTTGTATATGTCTACTCTCATGCTGAGTGCCCTCCAGTTTGGGTGTGGGTGCGCTACTAAATTCCACAAGTAGATGGTAATTATGAATGCATCTAGAATGGCACCATGCTCTCAATCAATTACAGCTGCAAAGGGACATGTCTCCGCCCACAAGTACCTTTGACTTTTGAGCACTATATATTAGAATTCCACCATGTGCAACAGTTGCTACCTCCTATAATGCAGAAATGGCTACTTATACTTCTCAGCAAAGAGTTCTTGAAATACTTTTAATATTATGTTATGCTTTTCACTAAAACTGATCTAAGAACCATTGTTTTTAAGAACAAATGTACACATTTCAATCATATAATGATAAAGACGAAAACCCTAAACCAACTGCAAATTATTTGATCATACATGTGATGTATCTTTATGCATACAGCATGAGTAACCATTGATGGCTTGAAAAATAAGGATTACTTGTTCATGGGAGCTCAAAGCAAGTGCTCAGCAACAGGAGCAGAGATCTGCAGAGCTGAACGTTTTGAAGGACCTGAATCCTGAGAGATAATTAGTTTTTATGGTTCTAAAATCATTGCTTTTCAGAACGATCTTAGTTCATATCAAAACTTTATTTTTCTTATTTACTTGTCATAAAATTAAACTCATTTGCAGTTCATTTTCAGTATTCAACAACATCATTCTAATAAATCTAATAACAGATAAGTTTTCACTAAGTTATTCTCACAATATACTGTCTTCTATTAGCATAAAAATTGTATTTTAATAGCATAATTTTCTCATTAATATATCTAATTAGAACATAAATTTAAACATTTCTTCAGAAAGTTAGCAGATAGATACACCTTGTTTTTAGCATTGATTATGTTTCAGAAACTTTGCTCATATGTATTAGTTAATAAATGATGCTGTCATACTGGATCACATCATTCCTGATGCTTCCATGTTTGCTGGTAAATAATTTTTACTTGCAAATTTTGATGTGCATTAATATTGTATTCTCTACCTAATTACATGAATGTATCACTACAAGGCTACAACTGATGCCATTGATTTTGTGCACATTTGAAAAGATTATTTTTTTTGCATCAATTAACAATGGCAAACTAGGGGCAAGGTCTGTCTCTTATACACATCTAGATGTGTATAAGAGACAGCTTCTATTCTATTCTATACAAAAAAAGTAGAGAAACCATATTCATGAGTGCGGCTCAGAACTGAGTGTCGACTAAGGAAACTTCAGTTAAACATGAACAACATTTTCGAAGATTGTCATTAAATGCTTGATAGAATTAATTCTGAACAAATAAATAGAATATGGGTACAAAATAAAATAATGATAAGTCAAATAATTCTTGCACGGAGTACTTTGTTGGATAGATACTAATATGGATTTAAAACTTACCTGTAGGAACGAACGTTGAAATGAAATTCGATTGACTGGATCCGCTACAATTTCCGGACTTGCATATGCCATGACCGGAAGAGTTGTTTTCAGTGGAAGCTGTGTTGTGACGTGTAACGTGAGTATGGCTATTGGTTATGTATTTGTCTCATATTACTTGGACTACGACGGAGAAAGTCAGTTGCGTTTACGGCGAAAGCACGTGTGTTAAATTGCATAATGGTAGATAATTTTAGGTGGATTTCTAGAGGGGTAATAAATGACCTATGGAAAGGCAATTGCATTAACATAGTGTGATCAGTGATAGTGATAGTCACAAATCAGAGAGTTTTTAGACTCTCCTTCAAGTCCTATAAGTAGACCAGCAAAGGATCATGGATACCAGCATCATCATACATAAGATATTGGTTTAAATCTTGAGTAAATGAGAAAATTAAAAATGGACTGATTCTAAAAAATCACTGGTTTGCCACTAACACTAATTAAATTATTTAATTTAGTNCAATTGATGCAGTGTGGCATAAAATTATTATAAAACACATAAAACAAAATATTATATTAACAATTGATGCTGTCGTTGCTTCACTTGTATTTAGTGAAACATATCTAGTTGACAAGTGCATTAAAAGTTATTTCAACTAATTTTCATACTGATTTTTCGTTTTATTTATTTTTATTCATTATAAATTCGTAGAGTTGTTGCATTTTATATGTAGCATCATAGATGACAAAGTTTTAATTACTTTTCTTGAGTCCCCTAAATTTAATTCATTTTAATTCACTCTAAATTTAATTCATTTTAATTCATTTCCGTAGCGCGTAAATAAATGACGCTTATCTAATCACATTATTTACTAAAATTGTAATCTTATTCGCTCGACTCACCTTCTATATAACTTGACTGGTCGTCTTTCTTCCCATACAATGCATTCGAATAATCCGCTATATTTGTACACTAAGAATAAACTCGCAATAACATTTCAAATAAGCACCATTACCTTAAGCTTTGAACCCCTTAACATTTCAAGTTAGTACCAATGCATCACCACTAGACCATTAACAATCCTACTTAGCACCATAAATCTATTTATTAGACCTATACAACCTCTACCGCCGTATGTCCCTCTCCGGGAACATAACTTTAAAATTAATATGTAGTAATACTACTACTCCTACTAATTACTTCAATTACTACTTGACTCACCGACTAATATGTATTAATACTACTACTACTACTTGACTCACCTACACATAAGGTAGGTGAGTGTGTGAGGTTTTGAACTTTTGAACTGACGATGGAGCTGGACTCCTAAACGTTTTCATTTTTAAGAAATGGTTAATTTTCTGGCTGTTTTCTTTGCTTTTAAATTCCTGATAAACTTGCGATTTAAGCAATCAAGTAATTTTAATACTTGATTCACCGACTAATATGTACTAATACTACTAATACTTGACTCACGATCCATGGTGGAATTCTATATGGGTTTTTATATGACCAATGGGAAGGGCATTACATAGCCAATCACAGTCTGGATAAGATGACGTCATGATGTCATAGCCAATCATAGTCTGGATAGCATGAGCCATGAGATCATGATCTTATCAGCTTGAGAGGATGAAAGCTCTTATCACAGTTTTGAGAGGATGAAATCATGATCCTATCAACCAATCACAGTCTGGAGAGAATAACCTCTCAACCAATCACAGCTGGAAAGGGACATGTCTCCGCCCACAAGTACCTGTGGGCACTATATATATTACACTGTTAGAAAAAAACGGCGAAAAACGGTCTCACTGGCGTTCCAGTGGCCTGTCGCCCCGTGAAAGTAAACTGTTTCGCCGTTTTTATCAGATGTTTTACGGATTTCTAGGGTTAAATTAGAATAAAAACGGCGACACGGTGTTTCTTTTCACGTGCCGACCGGCCACTGAAACGCCGGTAATACCGTTAACGGTAATTTTTCTAACAGTGTATAGAATTCCACCATGGGCTGCCACTCACCTACTAGTCACGGTCATGTTGATGGTCCTGCTGATGTTGAGGTCGGTGTAGCTCAGCTGCTGCGTCAAGACGTAGTCCATGCACAGAGGCCGCGATGCTGCCAGTAAAAATTCAATTAATCTATGAAGTTTAGTAATTTTTCAAGCTCCAGTCAAGAGGAAAAAACATATGTATATCGAATTCTACGAAAATATAGTATTTAATTAAATTTCTTCTTCTTCGACCAGGTTATCATTATACATACCTAGATCATCTTTATCTCTATGTTTATGTACTTATTATTTAAAAAACTATCTGAAACTTTACATGAAAAACCAAGCCGCAATTTCCTCCCTATGCTCATAAAGGATTATAATTTGAGCATTTTTTGTCCTTGTTTGGGTCATCCTGACCCAGTTTGGCCCGGCAAATCGTGCTGTGGGTAAGAAAGTGTGTCACTACCCTAACAAAATTTGGGTACCACCTAGGTTTCT
>NW_025933713.1:0-2025 GCF_000764305.2 Hyalella azteca
CTAATAAAGATAAATGTAATTCCAAATGTAATTCCAAGCCTCTAATAAAGATAAGTATAATTCCAAGCCTCTAATAAAGATAAATGTAATTCCAAGCCTCTAATAAAGATAAATGTAATTCCAAGCCTCTAATAAATATAAATGTAATTCCAAGCCTCTAATAAAGATAAAATTCTAATAATGTGACGTCCCGCCGCGCCCCTGGCTCAGTTGCCAACCGCAATTCAACGAAGTCTTAAGAATTCCGCTGAAGAATTCACTTCAAAAATATAAGATTTTAATACTCGCACAGCATTTTTATTTATTCTCTGCTCACCTGAAATTTTTATTAATGGTTAAACGGAAGAGAAAAAGGTTAATGTCAGTGGTGTCCATTTTTTATTTTTCTATATAAATTTTTTTTTTGTTTTCTTTGTAAAAACGACCTCTACAATAGCATGAATTTATTGGCCCATATATCTTTTGCTTCAATGATCGACTCTTTCTTGAACATTCAGCAAACGGTTTCTGAAAAGATAAATGAATAAATTGTATAACATACAAAAAATAGAATGGTTGATGCAAACACAATATTTCTACAGAAATATTCAATAATGGGTAAATCCCCAAGATAAATAATCAAGATAGAGGAATAGTCCCTCACTAAACAGTACGGCCACCGTACAGTCAACATAGGAAAACCGCACCGCAACATAGGAAAATTTTCAGTAGTTAGTACTGAAGACGAGATAAAAAATCTGCTACTGCACTTTGCTTATTTTGGTATTAATAGTTTTATTGTTCTCTTCATTTAGTTTTGGATTAATATTGTTGCTGTTTAATTATTTAAGTTCTATATAGACATAACTCGTCTTCAATTTTTTTCCTTCAGTTGGATTTAATCCTTCAGTTTACCTTCTCTGTTGGAGCGATCACGAGAAGTTGCTGTAGCGTGAGAACTACACTCCACACATCAAAGTTACAGGGTCTCTGCAAGCGGGCCTTAACGTACGAGGTTGAATCAAACTGGATCAGAAAACTTTCAAAGGCTATCAGGTTTACTTAAATTTCATGGAAAACCGGCATCCACGATATAGGACTTTCACTAAATGCATATAGGTTTACGAATACAGACACTATATGGACATTAAATACAGATATCTACAATCATACAAAGTGTGGTCAGGCAAAGGTAGGCGGCCTACTCGCAATGAGCTGCTTCCCGAGTAAACTACCTACGCCTACTTCTCTTCAGTCTCCGTTAGAGAGGTGCGGCGGCTGGAGAAAACTACAGCGCGGCCAAGGCTGGCCCGCTACATTGCTTTGACAATAGTGAATAAAAGATTTATTTATATCGTTGAGAAAACATTTATTAAACATTATTCAATTCCAGTGCCTTTTGACGCTGAAGGAAAGTTAATTTCATGGCGAGAAGTACTTTATTAATTAAGCATGAGTCTACCGAGTCATTGAGACTAAATATTGTTTAGAATATGAAAGAATTTGAACACATTATCATACAGAACGAGAAGGAAGTTTGGTGTTTAAATAACAAAGATACACATAGCATTAGTGAATACAACTAAAGACAAGGGATTATGGAAGGAAATTACAGTTTTATCCATGTTTTTTACTGCAACATCTAATATAACGTGGAAATATTCAGCTGTACAGTAGCCAAGACTGTATTATACATATACAGTCCTGTATAGAAACAATTATATACTGGCAACTTTTTAAACGTGATATTTTGTTGTTGTTGTGAATTCTAAATTTAACAACAGTTCTTTATTGTTATTCTTCCATTATTTACATGAAAATTGCTCTATGTATTTTTGTTTAGTATTTTAGAAGAAGTTACATTTCGTTCGTGAGAAAATATTTCCAAAACTCAACTTCATAGACATAAATTTTCGGTAGTGTAAATATTCCGGGAGTTTTAAAATAACGAATAATATTGTGCCCCGCTCCAGCTGTCATCAATCACGTCTTAGACAGCCAGCCTTTCATTTATTATTCACTTAAACAAAAAAGAGCCGGAATTTT
>NW_025933714.1:0-4535 GCF_000764305.2 Hyalella azteca
AGTGCACCTAATGTTGTTGTTCAGTGCACCTAACTATACACATAAAATCCTGTGTGTGTTTGTCCAACATATCTGCACAAAAGTCCCAAGAACAACAGTCAATGGTTATTATTAATGTCAATATTTCCTCTGCATTTGCGTTGTTGGCTGGTGCTTTGATGCCTTCACTTTGTTTCATATTAAAAAAAAACGTATATTCATCTTTTGTTTAATACATCGCACCGACATCTGTGCCCTGATTTAGATGAGGGAAAACTCTCTTCGTTATCTAATCATTATGTGATCCGGGGCATGGAGAGTAGCAAACCTCAGGAACATTTTCACCTCTGGAATTTTTAACTTTAATGGATTCACTAAGCGAACAAAAATGTGAGGATTCACATTATAGACTGAATTCATCGTCGACCATCGCTCATGGTGATGAAAAACTGAACTAATCTGATGTTACTCGGCTGCGAGCTCCGTTCATGAAGCATTTATGTTATCTTCATCTGAATATTCTCTCGTGAAATGTGTTTATATGTAAAAATTAATTCCGAAGTTATGGAGACTTGAAATGGATAATGCTCATATTACCGCGGGTAATCTTAATGGGCGATGGTGTAAGGATTTACACAGTCGAGTTTGGATTCAAATTTTTATTTAATCAAACGAATTCAAAAGAAGTAAAATTGGCTGGAAGTATCAACGGCGCTCTTAGTAATAGCCAAGATGAATTGTAAGGTTTTCATTTATTTATTTATTCATCCTCCTGGTAGCAGTTACGAGGAAGTGAAATTTGGTAAGCAATAGCGACGAATAAAATAAGGTTGGCTTGCTCCGAGCGTGGCAAAAGTTTAACGGGCTCCAGATGTGGTCTCCCATGGGTGCCGCGACGTAGCCGTGACGCCAGACAACGTAGACGTTACGTATAAGAAATAACGTACTGTAGCACGGAGGAAAGGCTCATCGACAACACTGGACCCGAAACTTGAGAACGTAGATACTAAAAAGATGTAAACATAATCTCGGTCAGGTTCATACAGGATTTGGCTCTAAAATTAATAAACAGCAATTTCAGCAGCAAAGATCAAATGAATTCAAAATCCTTTGACTGACCTGAGGTTTTTAATGCCCAGTGTTACGACTTTATGAAAATGGAATGAATGAAAAGTTTAATTTGAGAAATTTACAGGGAATCAGTTAGAGGAGTAGAAAGTTGGACGGAAAAAGACAGCAAGAATAGCTAAAGGTTTCACTGCGTGTTGAAAGAAGATGACAGACTTAAATTAGGATTGCACATTCCGAAACAGTATAGCTAACTGCCATCGTGAATTGCACGACCCCATTTCTGGCAAAAATAGAACTATTGATATTTGATGATTTAAAATACTTAATTTAATTTGGTATATATTTAACAACCATATGTTTAATAACTTCGATATATATTTGATCTAGATATTGAAATAAATTTAATAGATATATATATTTGAAATAAACTTAAACTTTGCTATAGATTTGCAATATATTAGATATTAATTTACTTAAAATGATACACTTAAAAAAATGTGTCCAACTTCCCACAGGAGCAAAAATAAAGCATAGTTAATGCAAACCAAACAAAAGGAAAATGACACGGCATTCGCACAAAATAAGGAACAGCGAATCAGGTTTATAGGAAGTTTGAGAAATACTTAATGAATGACGAGTAGGACGCTTCTGGAGACACTGATTAGTTGGCGGCACAAAACTGTAGTTCGTAAGTAGCACAGAGTGACGACGAACAGCTCAATGAATCTAAGAAAATCTGACGAGCTTGTTCGCCCAGTCTCGGACATTGAATTGTCCGCAAAAGCTGGACAAGAGGCAACCGCACTGCGTCGGAAATAAATAATTCGAGATTACCTTTATTATTATGGAGTATAATAATATTTAGCTTGGAAATTAAAGAAATAATCGGTGAGAAATTTAAAATTTCTCACAATGGTGGCGGTGTGGGATTCTTAGATTTGAAAATAATTTTGTTACCCATCAAAATTTGTTTTTGATAAAAAAAAATTCCTTCGTTATTTCTGTATTGATTATCATTTCAATAAAAAATGTAAAACGAAATTTTACTTCTGTGACAATTATGTTCATGAAATTCCGTATTTGTTCATTTTTATAATCTTAACTATTGACAACTAAGTAAAACAACTAAAATATGTCAATACGGCAGCCAGGTTCCGACGAAATTACCCATAAATGAAAATTTTGCATTATAAATCATTGTTCTACTTTTGGGGCCTAACGGCTAAATTCATCGAATTCTGATCGACTTGTTCATAATAGTACTCCTAATGACATTGTTTCCTCGAGACGCGACATAGACGCCCATAAACGAGGTCATGTGAAATGGACACATTTAATACCTAGTTATTTCAACCTACTCTCTGCACCACCTGCAGTAATAAAGGTATGACTGCGCCCCAACACCAGAGCTGAACAGCGCTACTTTGAAATGTAGTGGCCGCTACCGCTACATGCCCTAAATGTAGCGGGCGCTACCGCTACTGCTACAATTGCTTAAATGTAGCGCCGCTACCGCTACTAAAAATGTAGCGGCCGCTACCTGTAGCGCGCTACTGCCCACCTCTGCCCAACACCTTCATACTTCCTTTTATTTCAAAGGAAGTATTTTCATACTTCCAAAGTTCCAAGTATTTCTAAGCCGCGATTGTTGTGACCAACTGTCATGGCCGCCGCGCTGCTGGTGTCACTAAAAACGTGTCGTGAGGCGGCGCAGATAATCTGATTTGTCCCGTGCGTCCTACGCTGACGACTACGACATGCTGGAGTTTGCCATCGCACTCGTTTTCTATGAACTCGAACCTGACAACGAATAGAAAACGATTTAGAGTAGGAACTAAAATGTTTCACGTTATCAATGAGCCCAGGTGAATGAGAGAAACGTTAACATAGGTGATATAATAACGCATTGTAGCGCGTGATAACATATTCGAAGTATGGAACAATAATAGCAACAACTTGAATTACTTTATTTGAAAGAAATACTCAAAATATTATGGGAAAAGTATTTCTGAGAACCCATGGATGACTGCCGTCTGCGGTCGCGACACATTAGTCGTGGCGCCAGCCTATAATTTTGGTCATTTCTTTACATTATTTCATGTATGGTATCTAATTTATGCATATTTTATACTCAATGTTTTGTATCGTTCACCACTGCACTCAACTACGACGCTCCAGACAAAAAAGATCATTTACATGCGAGTTGAGATTACTCTTTCCTGGAGCGTCGAGCCGAATACATAAAAATAATAGTTGCCAATACGATTAAATTCTAATTGTGCCAAAGCAAAATTCATATTCCATATTATTTTCACGCGTTCGCCATGAGATGTGCAGCACAATGAAAATTTATACAAAAACAACATCGAAAATTATTTGGTTTAATTACACGTATCTCACATTTGTTTTAGCATATGAAAAATGAAAATGCTTCATATTGAAAAAATTGAAAAGGCAGATTCGAAATGAAAAACTCCATTGTGAGTAAGGATGAAAAATAAATGCATAAATTTTGTAGCCAGATAATATCAAATGATAACATACTGCAGATATTAGTGTTGCTTTTCTCTCAGAATGTGTGATGAGCATTACTCAAGCAGTATACTTGGTAATGTTGGCTGTTGAACTGCTGCTGTTGCAACAGGTCTTACTTGTTAAGAAAACATAAGACCTGTGGCTGTTACAACAGGTCTTACTTCAATACACAGAAAAATAAACCTTCTAGTTTATTGCATCGTTAGAGCTAATAACTTCCAAATATTGAACTTGAAGTAGTAATTATTTAAAAAAAATCCACCAATTCAACTCGATCGGAAGAATTTTTATAGCTCATCAGACCTTTCAATACATATTTGAAAATTTCAATTGTTTACAACAATTTTCTGTATTTGCCTTTTTTATGAGAATAAATATTCTTTTCATTACCCAGTACATCTAAATGCAGCTGCAGGTAACAGCAATGAGCAGTGATTTAGTTGACCCTAGAATATCAGTTTATAAAAAATGATCATAACATAGAAAACGACATCATTCGAGCACAAACTATTAAAAAATTACTGTGGTCTCATACCTACTGAATCTCCTGTGGGCATTATGTCGACGGTCGCAACACTGAATAAGACTTACATCCCCAATGTTTAACAATAGCGCCTTTTTTCTATGAATGAGAAAATGCGCTAAAAAGCGTAGACATGTCTTTAATGTATATAAAATTTTAAAATAACAGCGGTTAAAGATGCCTTCACTGTGATATCATTGTCTGAAATGGATCACTATTAAGGAAGGCCTAACTATAAGCCGCTATCTTTTCATCGAAGTTTCTTTACTTTAGAGCACCAAGCCTCAAGCTGGTCTCAGCTGAATGGAAAAAATGTTTTTTTCTGTGCACTACCATTACCCTGACCGTGGGCTGCTCCAGGAGACACGGTATCACTGCACTACCATTACTCTGACCGTGGGCTGCTCCAGGAGACACGGTATCGCTG
>NW_025933715.1:0-2743 GCF_000764305.2 Hyalella azteca
GTTTCACTAGAAACACAGCACCCAATACCCAACATTGTCTCCCTGATATCCTCGCAGCAAATAATTGGGATGAACTTTCAATTTGCATTTCAATGAAAAACTCCAGCAAACGTACAATAGCGGATTCCCAGTGATCAGCGCGATAGTGTTCTTATGATCTTGTCTACGTCGACACTGGACGTATATTTTGGAAGCTGGAAATTATCAGCAACATTTAAATTGCGGTCAAAATCAAGAAAAAGCATCAAAATTATCGATTAATTATAATTGCGCTCGTTTGTTACTCAAATCGAAAATTTAGTGATATTAGGATGACAACTCTAGCGATTTATAAATAAAATTGAAGTGGGAAAATCCTGGAAAACTGATTATTTACTATATCCTCTCATTTCATAACCTGACTGTGGACAGAGGGAGTTTTATAAGTCTTCGTACCGATCAGCTCCAGCCTGCGCATTACGAAGCCGGGCCAATACTTTAAAAAAAGTTAAGAGATCGTAAGTTCATCAGCCAATCATTGACGGCCTTTCAAGCAGAATTCATCAATCATAGACAAGAAAATAGAGCGTAAGTACTTACGTTTACTTAGCCAGTTTTGAAAGTATGGCCCCTGATCTCCAATCAATGACACAAATCGTCGGCCTCCTCCGCGGAGCGCCGCGGGTTCTGCTACCATGCAAGCAATTCACCACGCAGCCGTCGCTGATGCTGATTACGCATGCGTTTCCATCAGTCAAGAAGCGTAGGCTTTACTTAGGTTATCCGAAAAGATGGACGAATTTCTAAGAATAATACCACGAAGAAATTGACCAGGAGTTTATAAGATCGAGTGAATTGGGCGTCAAGCGTAGAGGCTAATTTCGAATACGTAGATCTTGACTACTAACAAATTTCGCAACAACTTCCACAGAACGTTACCCGGCAGAAATGTGTCATTCATTCGTAGCTCTTAATAGTTGAGTTTACGATTGAAAAATTCAATAGAAAAAAGAGAATTATTTGTACTGAACATGTAAACTTTCCTAATAACCGAATCACGAACTTCTTAGGACGGTAAAAGTTAAAGTAGCTGGAAACAGTCATCTTGTGCACTCCGTGTGACGAAAAATATAAGTGGAAACATTAATATAACCTGAATTTCTTGCTTTGAATCTAATGTGCGAGAAACAAGTTAAGTTTTCTACAGGACTCCTAGGAAATAAATTCAGATATTCGAAAATAAAACTTATCCTAAAAAATTACAGTAGACAAAATTGAGCGAAGGCTGCCGACACAGCCGAAGCGTTGCATATTCAAATGCCGGTACGCTATCAGGCATCGCAGGACGCAAAATCTTTTCGTGAGGCGACCAAATTTTGAACTCGCTGGATCTCATCAGGAATCAGATTCCCAAGATAATACAAAATTTAGAATGCATGCGACGGGAACGCAAGCTTCAAAACTTTAGCCGTGAGACGTAGCTCATGAATGTCTTGCGGTACCGCGGCCAAGAATTTGCATGCGGATTCAAATCGAGCTCGCATTAAAACTAAAGAATTGAGCTCGCTACATCAAGACTTAATCCAACTCGCTATTTGGGATCATTTAGAGGGATTGCTAGAGCTTGAATGCTTTTAAATGGATGCTGAAGGTTTAGGAATTGAAATATTTTGAAATATATATTATGCATTCGAGCGATTGCCTTCCATTTAGCGTTTGATGCGATCACTACATTATTGTAGCATATAAAACTCTTCATACAAGAGACTATACTGCGCCAACTCATTTCAGGCGGCCATATAAATGGGATTATGAATTGTCCAATTAAACATAAAATAATTAGATAAATATAATGTGTGCATCGCCCAGGGGAACACTACTGCAACGAGTTGATAAAGAGAGCAGGCTATTCCGCTGAAAGCAATACTGCTACATGTCAATGAAGTTTGCTTGTTATCCCGCTCATAACAATACTGTAAAGAGATCTGAAAGGCTGGTTTTTCGCTGACAATAATACTGCTACACGCCAATAAATAGTATTTAATAAATAATAAATAAACAAACTGAAAGATTTGTTTTCCTGGGTTCTCGTGCGTAAAAACTTGTCAAGGACGCGTCGAGAGCGGCGCTGAGACTCGCGCAAACACCAGCGACTGCAATATTAGAGTGCGACGTAAACACGCGAGGAGTTCAAGAGAGAGTGCACGGAGAGGGAGAGAGTGCACGGAGGGAGAGAGAGAGTGCACGGAGGGAGAGAATGCACGGAGGGAGAGAGAGTGCACGGAGGGAGAGAGAGTGCACGGAGGGAGAGAGTGCACGGAGGGAGAGTGTGCACGAAGGGAGAGAGAGAAAGAAGAGGGTAACATGGAGTGAGAATATAGAGGTGAGAAGAGAGTAATAGGAAGGCACGTAGTAACAGAAAAGATGGGAGTTGACGACGAAAAGAGGATGGCATGTAGTTGAAGCGAAAGGAACGCAGTTAAAGAAAGTAAACGGGAGGCGCAAAAGTGGGAGATTGAAAGTGAGAGATAAGAGGAGTGAGAGTAAGTAGATAAGAGGAGTGAGAGCTCAGTGAAATTGATTGGCATTGAGTCGATCTCCTGCGAGATTTTTGTCCATGGGACAGAAATGGAGTACACGAACAGTGATCAAGGATGGTCAGAAGTTACAGAAAAGAGAGAGAGATGAAGTGTCGCATGTCAATATATTTCTCTGTGCTAATGCTTTTGCAAAAATGCACCAGCCAAAACTTGATGGTAGAATA
>NW_025933716.1:0-18091 GCF_000764305.2 Hyalella azteca
TTGTATCCATGACACGAGACAGGAACTTACGTGAGGCATGCGTGTTGTATCCAAGATACGAGACTGGAACATACGTGAGGCATGCATGATACATCATGAGGCATCCAAAATACATTCACCCCAAGGAGTGAATTATGCGATTTTTGTAGCCGAACGTCCATTTGAAACGATAATTTGAGCAGAATTTTTATTGAATTACCCAGCTATAATACTGCTAAATTACCCAGCTGAAGTACTCACTTGAACTACCCATCTGAATTACCCATTTGAATTACCCAGCCGAATTACTGCTGAATTACCCAGCTAAGCTACCGCTAAATTACCCTACTGAATTACCCACTTGAACTATCCATCTTAATTACCCAGCTGAATTACTGCTGAATTACCCAGCTAAACTACTGCTAAATTACTCAGCTAAAGTACCCACTTGAATTACTGATCTGAATTACATACATGAATTACCCAGGTGAATTACCCAACTGAATTACCGTAAATTACCCACGTAAATTATTGTTGAATTATCCAGCTGAATTATTGCTGCATTATACCAGCTTAATCAACACCTTCCATGAATGCTGCATTTATTATCAAGTTCGCTCGGCAAAAATTGTTATTAGAAAGTTTGTCGACAGCGTAGAATTTTTCTACGCTTCCTCAACTTACACTGATACCAGTCAGGGCTCTTCTAATTGCTTCTTCACTTCACCATAGAGTGTGGCCGTATGCTTAAAATATTATTATTTAAATTAAAAACAATTACTGAAATATTAAACTCAGCAGGATTTATTACTTTCTCAGCTCCTGCATGCTAGCTATTTTGATGCATAGCATAGCTCCCTGCCATCACCTCCCTCATCACCAGCGCCCCGCCATCACCTCCCTCATCGCCAGCGCCCCGCTATCACCTCCCTCATCACCAGCGCCCCGCCATCTCCATCAACCAGAAAAAAGATCCCCAGCTCAGCTGATGAAATTTATTGGCAATACGATGGTAGAGAATATGATAAAGATCAACACAGGAGTTTAATTTAGCGTGTGAAATGTAATAATATGCGTTTAAAAATAGTTTTTGAAGACAACACTTCTAAAGAATCCAGTATCTCTGATGTTACACATGTAGAATAATTTCTATTTTTTTTCAAATATCAAAAAAGTAGTGTTCAAATTTTTTTAATATATAAAAATTTTCCAAATTTCCAAATTTATTTATTCTGTCAACTGAATCATACATTGTCTCTGACTTTATACAAGTTTACAAAATTTCATATCGATTGAATAGGTAGAAATGTGTTAAATATGGATTATAAGATTTGTAGAAGACAAAATTATTTTAAATATTTTCTTAATATTGAGAAAAACTTATTTAATTTTAAAATTATTTAATCTGTCAATTGATTCATGCATTTGTTTCCAATTCTACGCAAGTTTGCAAAATTTCAGATCGATTGGACATGTGGAAGTGTGTTAAATATTGATTATAAGATTTGTAGCAGACAAAATTATTTTACAATTTTTCTTATTTATGAAAAATTTTTTTTGTTGTTAAAATGATTTATTCTGTCAATTGATTCATGCATTGTCTCCAACTTTAAGCAAGTGTGCAAAATTTCAGATCGATTAGACAGGTAGAAGTGCGTTAAATATCGATCATAAGGTTTGTAGCAGACAAACAAACAACAAGAAGTGAAGTTAATGAGAAGTATTGTAATAAAATGCGTTTAAAAATTACTTTTTAAAAACAACACTTCCGAAGAATCCAGTATTTCCAATCTTACAGCTGTACAATGAATTTCTCATCTAATTTTCAAAAATTAAAAAAATGAACTTTTCATTTTTTTACTTTATTTAAATTTTTTTTAATATATAATTTTTTTTTCAAAATTATTTATTCTGTTAATTGATTCATGCATTGCCTCTGACTTCACTCAAGTATGCAAAATTTCAGATCAATTAGACAGCTAAAAGTGTGTCAAATATCAGTTATAAGATTTGGATCTGACAAAATTATTTTTTCAATTTTTTTTATTTAAAAAAATAATTTTTTTCTAATTTTTAAAATAACTTATTTTGACATTTGATTCATGCATTGTCTCCAACTTTACACAAGTGTGCAAAATTTCAGATCAATAGGATAAGTAGAAGTGTATTAAATTTCGATTACAAGATTTGTAGCAGACAGACAGACAAACAGACATGAAGTGAAGTTAAAGAGAAGTGTTGTAAAAAGCAGGACCCTACGTTCTGTAAAGTGTGAGATCGCAAACACTTTATCTAGCCCGGTCTGATAAGCGGCCTCTTGCTTATCATGCAGCGCAGCTCACGGCGTTTGCCCGAAATAAATTTTCAGGTCCCGACAATATCCCGACGCGATATGTATCCTGGATACGCGCCCCAACAGCCCACATATATTGCAGTGCCAGGCGTCAAACGCATAAACTCTGACAAATATATATTAATTTTACAATTTTAATTAACCCTTGCCGTGCGACGCCGAAATTATTCAATTTTTAACTCTGAGACACATTTGCACTACTTTAATTGAAATCTCTATCTCGTGTACCTGCAGGCATGGAAGACTTCAGTGAGGAAAATTCCTGGGATGAGTCCTGACCAAAGGCATCAATTCATTTGACGTTCTTTATTTTATGATTCATTAGTTAATTGCTGTTCTTTCATATCCTATTCCTCATGAATTAATTAATTTCCACAAATGAATAAACTAGTTTGCTGGCACGCGTGCACGGGAAGACCGCGCGTCTGGAGCCTCTTGCTGCGCTATCTCGGATGACGGACACGCGGCGCTGATAACGGCGTAGCGGGGCTTGGCGACTATAAATATATAGCTGCGTTTGTGGTAAGAAATTCAGACGATAACATTTTTCAGGAGTAAATAAATGTTAAAATCTGCTGTTAAAAAATTGAGAGTATGATGATCAAAGTCACTTAATTAACATAACAGAAATTCTGATCTCTGATACATATTTATTGTGGATAACAGAATCTGTGACGGCAGATGAATCGCCTCGGCGAAGTTAAAAAAACAGGCGACTGAGTCACTCTGTTTTTGCGGCTGAAAAATGTTAACATTTTCTAGAATAAAATATTAGCACAAAAGATGATTGATAGTCAAATGTTGGCTAGGGTATCACCACTTATCGAACTTCAGTTCAGAAAATTTAAATACAATCTAACAGCAATTGGAACATTCTTCAAACATTTCCTTCCACAGTAGAAGCAGCAATCATTTTACAAATATCCTACAGGAGACTTTGTAAATGATGGAAGCTATGAAAGTTGAGATTAATACTATGCTGGATACACTAGCTTTAGAGGTTTTGACGTTTCAATTAAAACCACAGGTGCACCAGATATGACGCGTAGTTGCAGGCGCTGACACTTTTTATCTTGCCCGGCCTGATAAGCGGCCTAGCCGTGCAGCTCAGGCGATGCAGGGAACACAGATTTTGGCATGGCTCGGAAATGCTCTATTAGTCGGTGAGTACGAGTAATTTCCAAACCCGTCATTACGTAACGCGGTAACAATAATAAAGCAATTATACGGTAAAGAGAGACCCGTGCAAACCCGCTTTTTTCACAGAACATGGAACTCCAAGTTCATCTCGACCGTTTTAAATCCGAAGAAGAATTATTTTTCAATTTTTTTAAATATTAATCATGAATACCAAGTTAAAAACTAAATTTTAATATATGTATACTTGATACGCGCCTCAACAGACCCTATAAATTTGTGATTCCTGGCAAACGTCAATTCAGTCAACATCAGGTAAACAATTAGCTACCAACAATGATAGCTTGATGGGGGGAAACTAAAGCGGTTTAACATAAAAATGATAACATCACAAGTCTTCATAACGAAAAAATTTCTCACTCAGAAGCACTTACATCTACGATATTGCAATACTTGAGGTACTTACGATTACGATGATGCAGCTGGGAGGTGTTCCCAGTCACTGTACACTTGTACACTTAGGACTGTAATTTATAGTCACCAATTTCACCCTCCAAGAAGCACTTAGGATAGCTATATATAGTCACCAGATTCACACACCAAGATACATTAGCTAACACTGCACTGCGCCAACAAAACTTTACTGTGAGGACACTATGAATCTTGCAAGTTTGTGATGAAGCGGCGCAGCACAAGGCGTTGCAGATAACGGCTATCAGGACAGCAGATAACGGCACATGCCGGCGTAGACACCTAAACCTCCGACCTCAGGGTCCACTCGCTTGTGGATCAAGTTGAAAATTCGATTAATTACACGAACGAAAATCGATTTTGGTGCCGATTAATTGGTCTAAAGAAATGATTATAATCGATTTCTCCGATTAATTTTGTTAAAAAATTTTACCTTTACGTGGAGCTACAAGGATTAGTACCCCAGCAGCTGGGTCATGCGTGTTGTATACACGACACGAGACTTGAACTTAGCACCGGTGTAACGCCCAACCAAATTTATCGCAAGCTGTCAGTAAATATCTAAACAAAGTAAAGATTTTATGTTTATAAGAATTATGCTGAAGAGACTTTTATCCGAAAGTCTCTTCAGCCTCTCCATTATTGCTTATGCCTTCTTTGTATTGTCGCTGATCGTTAAAAATTGTCCCCGACAAAATCAACCTATTGTAACCATTCGTTTTTGTCCTACACTTATCGCTAGACCTTAGATTTAGAGAAGCGGCGCTGTTTAAGAGGAGGTTTTGTAAGGGACAAACTAAATAAAGAAATTTTAATGTGCTTTAGGGTAAGTCAGATTTGTTTCATAAACTTAAGACCACAACTTAACACCGACTACAGTTACTCTGACCACCAGTGCAGTAGTTTCGGTTGCGGAGACTTCCTTGTCACTGGTACTCTCTAATAGCTTTACTTGTGCTATCATTTGAAATTTCAGGCGTTATGACATCACGGGAAAACATTTGTACGATAGGCCGGTGCATGAGCAATAAAATCTTCCGTTCTAAGCGTAATTGTCTCGGGAAGCCCCGTTGCAACGTCCAGTAAGGTGAGCACGTATTAGAGGCCCACTGAAGAAGATGATCAATCACAGACGTAAAATCAGCCGCTACTTATACATGGCATTTACCGCATGACGCCACAAAGTAACGAATATCCAGTTTGAAAACCGGCCAAAAGAAAACTACTCAGATACAAGATTACGTTTTGCAAGCAGAGAAATGACTAGTTAATTTGGATTCATGAGCGGATAAACGTGCCATTTTACGGAAGAATACTGACAGCACTATTCACGAACATATTTCAATTCTTAGCAATCATTTAATATCTCAATTTTGCTAGAGATGCATTTATTTTGTATCAGGTACAGTGAAGCGTCAGTGAGTGAAATCAAATTCAAGAATAGTTCAGGCGACAAATAAAGCGTGTCTAAGCCAGGAATGAATTGATATCTCACAGCTCATAAAATTGCTGAGGAATGTGGCTTGATCTCAAGCGAGAAGCTCCAGAAGAAGTGATGCAGACGATAGCCCGGATGACGCTTGTAATGAGTGTATATAGCAGTGATACGGTAGTCTCCCCACCCGAACATGTGGCGTTGGCGGCCAGAGTAACAGTGGCCGGTGTGAAGCTGTTGTCTGGAGAACATCAGCGAAACCGAAACTGATTTATCCTAAAGAATGTGTTACCGTTGCATAAATTATTCTGAACATTATAATACTCATTTTAAATATTTTAAGTGTCAGACACCAATCATTCGAAGCATTTCAGCTGCCTGCTCGGCATGCAAAATGATGCGGTTCAGGAAAACTCGCCTCATGCAATTATGGTTCTATTTGACAAGCTCCACTAAACGGGCTCGGTCCTTACCATACGCTATAAAATTGCGAGCATAATTATATTGTAACGATTACTAAACATTTTTCCAACTATTCTTGAAACAGTGGAACACTCTCATCTTCCTGCGATGCAGACCTACTGCTATATGTCCTTAACCTTTGTTCATTCGAATTCATGCGGGTGTACCTACATGTTGTTCCAGCAGAAGTGATACTGCATGGAACGGTGGAGAATAGTCATGAGCGAATAGAAAATGCATGATTGTGCAGAAGTTTATGCATTTGATGTATATGTGTGCATGATTGATGCTGAAGTTCATTTAACAATGAACAAATTTTTATTTCTGATTTTCGAAAAAAATTTAATCGGGATAATAAAATGTATGTCGTGAGATAAAAATCCTTGGCGACGTTGAGAGATGTAAGTATTATGAGGTTTGGGCTGGCTTTGCGTTTCCAAAGCTTCAGCGTACTCCAAAACAAAATTGCGGCTCGGATGGATAATAATATTTAGTGGAATGAGTGAGATTTTCCGACGAATTAGATGCTTCAATTAAGTTTTTATTATTAATTTTAGGCAGAGGTCTACCCATGCATAATACAAACCAAAAATTTTCTCTTTGTTTTGAGTTTGAACGAAGAATTCTACCACCCTCTTTAAATTTGCTTGTTTTAATTAATATATATAGGTAATATAATCGTTTAGATTGGAACTAGGAAGCCGGCGACTGTTATGACACATGAACTGCCATTCAAGGTTTAAATTTGTACCAACGGTCACTGACAGTTGGCTAGCAAGTCAACGTCGCTGTACTTAGATGATTAGTTATGCTAGATTGTGTTTTGAATTAATGCTTTTCAAAGCTGATCATCTCTGTCTTTGGGGAATTTGATTCAAAATTTATCATTTAGGGACATACTCGTATGTCCTTATTAAGGAAAGTTAAATTTCTGTATTCAAAATTGCATCTATAATTATACTCTAAATACTCAGTTTCATTACTTCTATGAACAGAACTATTTTGGTGTCATTTTAATGTTGGCTAGTATAAGCATTTCCTGCATTGGACTATAATCGTGATTCAACTAAAATTTAGGACTTGTTTTCGATCAAATTTGATGAATTCGATTGCGTTTCAGGGAGACAATGAATGCATTTTATGGCGCCAGGCTTCATGTACACAAACTGCGACGAAAACACATTAGATTTGCAATACTTCTTGTATGCAGTGAAGCCAAATGCCACAGTTTCTTCTGCCGAGACACGCCATGAAGCCCTCCAGGCCACCGCGTTATCTGGAGTTGTTCCCGATAGCCGCGACTGATAGCGACCGTGCGGTGCCGCGACTGCACCAGAGTGAGCAGCAGTTGCATGACCTAATGTTACATTATCATATTATTATATCGAAGCTTAATGTCAAATACGGACAAATTAGAATTTTGAAGGCAGGTAACTGAATAAACGACGGCATTGCTCTTAGTTTTACGAGTGATCTTAATGTTATAAAAGCTACAAGACACTGCAAAATATACGCAGTGATGACACTGCACCGTGTACGCAGTGATGACACTGCACCGTGTACGCAGTGATGACACTGCATCGTGTACGCAGTGATGATACTTTACTAGTGTACCTTGAGTAATTCCACTCTACAGCACTTCACTGCACCGCACCGACCGCAGCTCACGACACTACATTGCACAGCACGGCATTACACTGCACAGCACGACACTACATTGCACAGCACGGCACTGCTCATCAAGCTGCTGCGCAAGACGAGCGTCAGAAGATGCGCTGATAACGAGATAAGAGGCGGCAGATAGCGCCCCCCCCCGCCGGGTGGTGAGTATCTCTGGTGAGATGCCAAGTATCCTGCCAGCAGTTACCATGTCTTCGCGTTACTTATTTCCAATAAGTATTGAGTACATTTCATTCCTGATCCATGAAGCTCTTTTACTATTGTTAACTCAGCTATCAGTATTTGTTACAGCCAAAAACTCATGGCCAAATTTTTTTGGATCACATGAGTGCAAAAATACGAATCGACTCCTGCAACGACGAGAATCAAAAGCGGGTGTTTAGAATTTGAAGCAAATGCCGTGGCCTACTGGGCTGCCGTGCCTTACCTCTCGGTGCCTAACTATGAAGATTACGGCATATTAAAATAAATTCCTATTTTAACGTAAATAGAAAGATCGGTCAGTAATGCACAATCAGCCAGTGGAGGCTCCTTAGCAACCCGATTATGTTTAGTGTCAGCCTGTATTTTATGGAAAGACCTGTATTTTATCTTATACGTATTTCTAGTAATTTTTTTGTAAGCCACGGAATGGACTGCTGGAGCGCGTATCCATGATACTTATCGTATCGGGATATTGTATATAGGGGCTGTTGGGACGCGTATCCAGGATACTTATCGTGATGGGATATTGTATATAGGGGCTGTTGGGGCGCGTATCCAGGATACTTCGTGTCGGGATAATGCCTGGACCTGAAATTTTATTCATTGTTACATAATATGAATGGATTGGAGAAAAAGGATCAAAGGAACGGAGGAGACACAAGAGGATTGGAGGAAAGTGAAGAAAGGAATGGATTGCTGATAAGAAGAAAATGTTTGGAAGCGGCTGTGCTGAAAATCATTATCGTTAATTGATTTCAAGAATTATTTTTTAAATTCATATATTTTAATATCATAATTATTTATCTTATTTCTATTCCTGGTGCACGAAGCTTAGTATCCATTATGAGCTTCTCCATTCATGCACAATAGTTTTTTATTGAATTTTGGTACAATTGGAAATCAAAAAACAAAGAAAGCGTTGAAACTTTTATTGTGGTTCCGCAAAGAGAATTGGTTCGCAGAACGAAGCCAGAAGGAAACGAGAAGCACGAAGCGCGATGAGGAACTCGTGCACTGTAGTAGAATGTAAAATAGGTTCGCACATAAGTAAAAGTTCGAAAGTTGGAAGTCTAGAACACAATATTCAATTTCAGTTGAATGAGTCACTGTTTCAGGGTGAATATGTCTCTCTCCAATTCTCACTATATATTGCCGGTGGCAACAGTACGTATAAGCAAGGAGAAGTTCAGTTCAAAAATCAGAAACGGCAGAGTTGAAGACCAAGTAGAGGCGGTTGGGTTGATTCTTATCTGAATAAGACAGAAAACCAACTTAAGCCTAAAATTAATGGAATCAAAGTTATAAGTGTTGGTTCTTGTTTCAAATTCTAGTAATCCTTCTGGGACCTTGTACAAACCATGAGTATACTTGTATACTTCAATGAGGTCACCACGCAGGCGTAGATAACGGAGACTGGGAAGCTTCATAATCTGAGACTGGGAAGCTTCATAATCTAAAGACTGGGAAGCTTCATAATCTGGTACTCTGAACTGTAACCACTGAGGAAATATTTTGCGGGAGAACTTGTAATGTAAAACCAATTGCAGGACCACGATCAAGTTTTACGATCATGTTTGCACGCAAAGTTTCATCAGAATCTGTCCAGCATTTGGGGGCATTTCTTGGTGCCGCGAACTGGCGCGCCGGGCGCCCGCTGCTCAGGGGCGGCGAGCGCAGGACGAGACGCAAGCACCGAACTCTCACTCAGATAAATGAATGGGTCACATTATTTAATTACTGTTCCACTTTCTTGCTCACATCAAGAGCAGAGAGCGGACGTAGCACTGATACGCCCTTATACCGGGTCAAACAGGGTGAGGATGATAAATAAGAATATAAATCAAAACCGGTCAAATCTTATACCGGGTCAAATAAGAATATAAATTATACATAAAACATATGATTATTAGTAGGTGAGGATTACAGGATGTGATAGGATGGACGAGGAGTACGAAATAGGGGGGGAACGCGGGCCGTCTAGGGAAAAGTCCAGTGCGGGTTGCGCGGTACCGGCGGGACTATTTAAGCCGAACGTTCGGACTGCGGCAAGTTCCTTAATTGTTGGAGGTTGAGTCATCCGGCCGTAGTGGTGTGACCAAACTGATGGTCGGCGCAGTGATCCGAAGACGAATTACGATGGTATAGAGCTTCTCTTTTCTTGGAGCAAACGTCCTGCACGGAAGAGAATACTTCGTCCTCGTATTTATCGAGATACCACATGATTATGCATCGAGTTAGTGTTTTACCACATAACTTCATGACAATAACCTGAATACACAAAAAAACTAAATGGAACTATTGATTGAATCGGTTAGTAATGCGATTAAGTCCTTTCTGGTATTAGCTAACATTATATGTAAAAATTCATGTTATTTGAATGAGCTTTCGGTATCCCTCCTCCTTCCTGCCTTCACCCTCCTCCTCTCCCTGCCTCCTCAACGCTTGAATCATTAGCACCGGCATAATCAATGTAAGCCGAGGACATTACACGGCACTTGGGCGGCCATTTAATTGTCCTCATTGACAGAGGCCGCTCGCTGAAATGCTCCGATTTAATTTAATTGTCCATTGACAGAGGCCGATCGCTGTCCAGGGAAGAGGAGGCCATGCCGTCGGTAGACTGCTTGGACGCGAGTTCAAGCGGACAAAAAATGCCCAGATCGACGCGTTTGCGAGGTGCCTGCGGCAAACGGCCGCAATCACGGAGAGACTTTCAAACTGGTCAATGGCCTACAGTAGAATGAGTGTTTCGTTCAATCGAAAAACATCCATTATGCGTTCTAGGCCTAGTTTTCTACAGTAACCTAAGCAAGTATGCTTAGTATTTGACTTGAAGGAAGAAAAATTACTTGCAATCTGACGGTCTTGCTGTATTGTCTATCAATCAATTCCTGTCCATTTTCCAACTATCCGCTTGCTTTAGGGTTATGAACGCTAAAAATATTACTCCACACCTGTGCATGGTAAGAGTCGGTCATTACACTCACGTAAGAGAAGTATCACGAGAAGAAGGTTTCCTCATATGATTGAAAGTTGGCTGTTAATTAGGCAGACAATCACGAAAGAATGTAATTGACGAGCTAATAGCAACCTTGTATATGTCGTCACAAATGACGTGAAATGGAATGGAACCCTTGACAGCTTGAAGACCTATAAAAAGAAATATTATCATTAACTGTCTGTTTTTTAAGTAATAAATAATACAGTATGACGGTAATGCAGAAATTAATTGCAAGGATTCATATTCATTTGGCCTATCGCATTCCTACATGTTTCTAGGATCATCATAGAGGAAATGACTGAGAGCTTGAAGTGAACGTGACTTTTAACTTCATACGTGGCGTTGCTAACTTTACGGAAAAGGTAAAATTTACTTACTTGGTCAAACTTGGTCAAATCCATGCCAAATCGTGTTTAGATACGTATAAAAGCAATAGGAGGTCATATCCCTTTTTAAAAGTTCGTTTATTAAATTTTCTTCGGATGTTATTCTTTTCGTTTTTTTCAATAAATTCATACGAACCAATGCGCAAATAGAAGCGTTTTGCAGGCGAGTATAAATTGCCATCAATATCGGAAATTTATGAATGCTTTTCCTACCCACATGTCCCGTATTTTAAGGGAATGCAGAACTTGCGACCAGGTTTGATATTTCATGTCACATAAATAATGACAACAAGAATCGTGGGAGAGAAAATCTATTTTCGTAGAAATTCCTTAGGCGACAGCGAAGGCAACTACCGGAGTCCCACAGCCTCCATCGTTCTTCTGGAACCTGAACGAGGCCCGACAAATGATCCAAAGTAGAATGAGTTTTTCAGAACAAATAAATGTTGCAATTTTTGTCTTTTTGGAAAGTCTTTCTTGCCAACTCAATTACTGTTGAATTACTAATTATTTACTCAGTTGAATTACTGTTGTTTTACTCAGCTGGTAACTACTACTGAACTACCCAGCTGAATTAATTGACGGCAGTGAGTCATGATACGTAGCTTCCTCCACTTACACTGAGGCCAGTTAGGGCTCTTCACTTTTGCTTCATTACTTCATCATAGAGTCTGCTAGAATGATTAAAATATCAATACTCTAAAATAACAACATTTCCTGAAATATTAAGCTCAGCAGGATTCATTGCTCCTGCTATTGCTCCATCTTCATTCGTTCAGTGTAGCTCCCTGCCATCACCCACATCACCAACGCCCCGCCAACTCCTTCTTCATCACCAGCGCTCCTCCTTCTCCATCATCCAGAGAAAAGCTCCCAAGCTCAGCTGGTGGAATTGATTGGCGATACGAAGGTAGATAATAAGAGAAAGCTTAACGCAGGAGTTAATTCAGCGTGTAAAATGTAAAAAGCATGACCCTACATTCTGTAAAGTGCGAGGTTGCAAACACTCGTTATCTCACCCGGCCTGATAAGCAGCCTCTTGCTTATCATGCAGCGCAGCTCAGGGCGTTTGCCTGAAATAAATTTTCAGGTCCCGGCAATATCCCGACACGATATGTATCCTAGATACGCGCCCCAGCAGCCCATATATATTGCAGTGCAAGGCGTCAGACGCACAAACTCGGACAAATATTTATTAAATTTGCTATTTTATTTAACCCTTGTCGTGCGACGCCGAAATTATTCAATTTTTTACTCTGAGACATTTGCAATACTTTAATTGAAATCTTTATCTGGTGTACCTACAGGCGTGGAAGACTTCAGTGAGGAGAATGCCTGGATGAATCCTGACCAAAGGCATCAATTCCATTCACGTACTTTCATTTATGATTCATTAGTTCATTGCTGTTTTCTCATATCCTATTCCTCATGAATTAATTAATTTTCACAAATGAATAAACTAGTTTGCTGGCACGCGTTCACGGGAAGACCGCGCGTCAAGAGCCTCTTGCTGCGCTATCTCGGATGACGGACACGCGGCGCTGAAAACGGCGTGGCGGGGCATGGCGACCATAAATATATAGCTACGTTTGTGGCAAGAAATTCAGACGATAACATTTTTCAGGAGTAAATAAATGTTAAAATCTAAAAAGCCAGTTAATTAACATAACAGAAATTCTGATCTCTGATACATATTTATTGTGGATAACAAAATCTGTGACGGCAGATAAATCGCCTCGGCGAAGTGAAAAAAACAAGCGGCAGAGTCTCTCTGGTTTTGCGGCTAAAAACTTTAGCATTTTCTGCAATAAAATATTAGCACAAAAGATGATTGTTAGTGGAATGAGGGCTGGGGTTGAACTAAGTAATTCAGTTTCGTTTTGCATCAAATTTTGCACTCCAAAGTCATATCACCTCTTATCGAACTTCAGTACAGAAAATCTAAATACAATCTAACAGCGTTTCGAATATTCCTCAAACATTTACATCATTTCCTTCCACAGTAGAAACAGCACCCATTTTACAAATTTCCTACAGGATACTTTGTAAATGATTGAAGCCATGAGAGTTGAGATTAATACTATGCTAGATTCAACACCAGCTTTAGAGGTATGAACGTTTTAATTAAAACCAAACGTGCACCAGAAAGCACGTAGTTGCAGGCGCTAACACTCGTTATCTTGCCCGGCCTGATAAGCGGCCTCCTTCTTATCTCGCCGCGCAGCTCTGGCGCTGAAGGTAACACAGTGGCAGGGCTGGGAAATGCTCTAATAGTGGGTGAGTACGACTAATTCCCAAACCAAACATTACTTAACGCGGTAATAATAAAAAAGCAATTATATACTAAAGAGAGACCTGTGCAAACCCGCTTTTTTCACAGAACGTGAAACTCCAAGTTCATTCTCGATCGTTTTAAAATCCGGAAGAAAAATTATTTTGCGTTTTTTAATATTAATCATGAATTCCAAGTTAAAAACGAAATTGTAAGATGTGTACCGTATACTGATACGCGCCTCAACAGCCCCTATAAATTTGTGATTCCTGGCAAACGTCGTATCAATCAAAATTAGGTAAACAATTAGCCACCAACAATGATATCTCGATGGGGGAAACTAAAGCGGTTAAACATAAAAAAGATAACATCACAAGTCTTCATAACGAAAAAATTTCACACTCAGAAGCACTTACGTCTACTATATTGCAATACTTGAGGTACTTACTAGTATGATGATGCAGCTATGAGGTGTTCCCAGTCACTGTACACTTGTACCCTTAGTTCAGTTATCTATAGTCACCAAGTTAACACTCCAAGAAACACTTAGAATAGCTATACATAGTCACCAGATTCACACACCAGGATAAATTAGCTAACACTTCACTGCGCCAACAAAACTTCCCGGTGAGGACACTTTTTGAATCTTGCAAGTTTGTGATGAAGCGGCGCAGCACAAGACGTCGCAGATAACGGCTATCAGGACAGCAGATAACGGCACATGCCGGCGTAGGCTCTGAGCCCACACCTCTGAGCTCAGGGCCCATTCGCTTGGGGATCGAGTTGAAAATTCGATTAATAATATAATAATAATAATACACGAACGAAAATCTATTTTGGCGGCGATTAAGTTGGTCTAAAGAAATGATTATAGTCGATTTTACCGAATAATTTTGTTACAAATATTTTACCTTTACGTGGAGCTACAAGGATTAGTACCCTAGCAGCTGGGCCATGCGTGTTGTATCCACGATACAAGGCTGGAACTTAGGATCGGCGTAACGCCCAACCAAATTTATTGGAAGGAAATAATCTTTAGTGGATTGAGATTTTTCGACGAATTAGATGCCTAAATTAAGGTTGTATTACTAATTTAAGCAGAAGTCTATGCCAGCAGTCAAGGGGGAGAAGTGCTGTAATAAAGCAGGCATTAAAGAAGGCTACCAGCAGTCCAGGGAGAGAGTGAGATGGCTTTGTGCTGCGCTCTGATTGGTTCGGGGAACGCCGGTAGCCTACGTGGCGTAGGCTGGCTGTAACGTGACGCAAGTTGGCGGCAATGCTGTTGAGGACAGTAGTCTAGCGTGAACCATGATAGGGTGAGCATCTTGCAACAACAGCAGCAGCAACAACTGCAGCAACAACAACAGCAACAACTGCATCAACAACTGTAACAACAACAGTAGCAACAACTGCAGCAACAATAGCAGCAACAACAGCAGCAACAACTGCAGCGACAAAAGCAGCAACAACTGCAGCAGCAACAGCAGCAACAACAGCTGCAACAACAGTAAAACAGCAGCAGCAGTAAAACAGCAACAGCAGTAAAACAACAACAGCAACAGCAGCAACAACAGCTGCAACANAATTGTGGTCAGGAATTGGTGCTCGCAGTTCCAGGAATTGTGGTCAGGAACTGCTGCTCGCAGTTCCGGGAATTGTGGTCAGGAATTGGTGCTCGCAGCTCCAGGAATTGTGGTCAGGAATTGGTGCTCGCAGTTCCAGGAATTGTGAAACAGCAACAACAGCATAGTAGCAGCAACAGCAGTAAAACGACAACAACAGTAAAGCAGCAACAGCAGTAAAACAGCATCAGCAGTAAAACAGCAACAGCAGTAAAACAGCAACAGCAGTAAAACCTGTCTCTTATACACATCTAGATGTGTATAAGAGACAGATTTATGACAACAAGATCATATTTAGCTATAGATCAGGTCTCTGTCTGTGATGCATGAATCCAATTGCTAAAGTTTGTTATTATTGTGACAAAAAAGAAGGCGCTGGGCTCTCCCCGCCATATTTGACTTCAATTGAAGGGTCCATCCTATCGTATAGGACCATCCTATCGTATAGCTTCATGTTGGTCTGTCCCCTCCATGTTGCACTACCATCCTTACATTCGCCTGTCCACTCCATGTTGCACTACCATCCTTACATTCGCCTGTCCCCTCCATGTTGCACTACCATCCTTACATTCTCCNGAGACGGGATGCCTTTGATCAAATAATGAGATGCTTGCACTTCAACGATAATACGAAAATGAATGACGATCGATTCTACAAGGTGCGTCCGCTTTTTGAACACTTGAACAATGCTATCAAAGATGAGAAATGTTGTGAATACTACAGCGTTGATGAAATAATGGTTCCATATTATGGAAGACATGGTGATAAGCAGTATATTAGAGGAAAACCAGTGAGATTTGGGTTCAAGCTTTGGGCAATCAGCACGTCTGATGGGATTCTGCGGCATGTTGAGCCCTATTGTGGTAGTCATTCCAGAATTTCGGATAGGGGTTTTGGTTTAGGTGGTAACGTTGTGCTAGAAATGATCGAGAAAGTGAATATGAAAGCCGCACAGCACGTTGTATTTGACAATTTCTTTGGTTCAGTTTCATTACTAGAGGAACTTGCACAGAGGAAAATCGCTGCTACTTGTACTCTAAGAGAAGACCGACTATCTGGTGCCCCTCTGAAAAAAAAATGGAAAAAGAAGAATGAAAACTATTGAGGAAGCTTTCACGAGTTGCAGCTCGGTTGTGAAGTAAAAAGACAACAAAGTGGTGAGCGTTGTCCCAAACAAACTTCTTGCAGATACTACATAAAAGCAAAACGGTGGAATCGAGTGCACATAAAACATTTGCGTTAATCTACCACACTCAATCTACGTCTATAACCAGCACATGGGTGGCGTGGACGTATTTGATCAAGTAGCGGCATACCGGTGCAGAATAAGATCAAGGAAATGGTGTGGCCTCTCTTCGCTTGAACTGTCAATGCACGAGTTGTAAACGGATGGAAAGTTGCTAAGAAACATGACAAGAAAATCTGCTTATTAAAATTTGCTCAGCAACTGCTGATATCAACTCTCACTAAATATTGGAAACCTAAGTAAGATAAACACTGGTCCAGTTCCAATGCCTGTTGTGAATGCAATGCTGTACCACAGTCAGAGTCATTGGACCTATATAAAGGCAAGAGTCCGTACAACTGATGTCGTGAATGTGCCGCCCGTACCATTTATTTTTGCAACGTGTGCAACATTAATGTACACCAAGAGTGCATGAAAATTTTTCACTCAAAAAATAAACTGTTAGCGCAAAATTTCCCAACATGGCTACTTGGAAATTCCTAAGAAGAAGCAGAGCTTACTCTGTCTTATACGACAGAGGCGCAGAGCTTTCAATTAGCTACCTTAAATGTTTACGTTTATCATAAAGTTTTCAGCGGTACTATCTGCTCCCATTGTTCTTTGTTTTGAGCCATATTTTCTTTGTCTTCTACTTTTGGTCTTATTTTGTTGTGCACAACCCCTGTTGAGGTATTGTTTAATTTTGGGTGCATGCTTTTGTCTCCTCCTTTCGAACACTTTGGCAGGCCCGTCAGGCTCTGTGACAATTACCTCCTAAAGAATTATCAGTTAAACTTGGAACTGAACTTGACCAAAACCTTAAATTCCTATAAACTTTGCTTAGCGGGTTCCGTTTAAATCTCTAACTTGACATTAAGCCTTAAACTGAAATGCCAAGGTGTTCAATCTTCGTGGTTCATATTAACTTGTGGAACAGTGCATGGCAACCATTAAAATTGTAACTGTTGCGGTTTGCGACCATTTTAATGCTGCCGCGTTTAAACTTACGAATGCAAACCGCGTACTATTAAACTTCACTTCTAAAAGCACTTCTTCTGATTTAATAAGCGCGTGTACTTATTGTGATTTAATAAGGTGAGTTATACCTTGAAATTAAATTGCTATATTGAATGGCATAATTGTTCAGAGCGACGTTCTAGAGTCAGCGTGGTTTAACCTTGTGCGTTTCTTCTCCCAGTTTAACTTCATCAAACTTCAAGTCTCGGCCCAATAA
The DNA here is from genome assembly GCF_000764305.2 of Hyalella azteca. Taxonomy (NCBI): domain Eukaryota; kingdom Metazoa; phylum Arthropoda; class Malacostraca; order Amphipoda; family Hyalellidae; genus Hyalella; species Hyalella azteca. Next base: position 17,462 of record NW_025933716.1, read on the forward strand.
TAAGCTGACCTGGACTCTGCTTATTCGTTTTGGATTACGTCCCCGAAAAAGAAATCCCACGCTTTAAGAAGATACTACAACAAATCTGCTTGACGTCATTTGTCATTAATTACGAGCTCAATTCTTAATAATTCACTGCGATAGACTTCTAGAAGAGGGCTTCCTACAGCGTAAGGAGAAATTTCCCTGCAAAACTTTGAGTGGGCAAAACCTGCTGAGATTCCATTGGCTAATTCATTCCTTTACTTATGATTTCTTCTTATTCCACTTAACTTTACTTAATGCCAGAATATTTTTTATAGCTGGTGGCAACTATACTTGCCAGTCTGTATTTCAAGTATTTATGAAAAAATAAAAAATTGTATCCATAATTCCTTGGATAATAACTAAATAATTATAAAACTCTAATATTATAAAAGTGTTTCAGTTATTTTCTGGGAATTATCGGCTTTGATGGATTAGAGGGCATCCTTCACTGCTGGTAATCTCTCAACATTTATTAATCATTTATTCGTACTTCTGTTTAGAGGGCATCCTTCACTGCTGGTAATCTCTCAACATTTATTAAACATTTATTCGTAAGCATCGCTTGCGGCTCAGAATTGTCTGTATATTTTCCTCACGATTACA
>NW_025933717.1:0-1348 GCF_000764305.2 Hyalella azteca
CGGAAGCCAGCCATTTCTTTCTCAGGCGGGATGATTTCGTGCATTACCGCTAAAAATACTATTGTAATACGAGTATACAGATAAGTATTCATTATATTCTATCACCTCGAAATTTTGAGATATACAGTCATCGCATATTGTTTTTATTTTATTGCGATTTCAATGTTAATTGTAAAACAATTTTTGCAACTCCTCGTTGTAGAGAGCGCCGTAGCATCTGCAGGTTTCTTCACTTTCGCTTGTTCAGGCGCATGGAAGTTCTGCCAATTTGTCCACTCATTGCAAGACCGCAAAACTTCGCCTCTTCAGTGAAGGTTTAGCGAATAAAGAATGAAGTTTAGAGGACGTGGATCTCCATTGATTGCTTTGAGAGGCTCTTTTGTTGGACAATGTGTGGTGTTTACTCCACCGCCAACTGCTGAGCTGGAAGATTGCTGGTCCACGATGTTTGGGCACACAAATTAACCGAAAACATCCAATTCCAAATTGGCGCGAAAATTCCCTGTATTGGCGAGAAAATTCCTTATATTGGTGAGAAAATTCCCGATAGTGACAAGGAAATTTCTTATCCTTGCTTTGGATAAGAAATTTTTCGTTGTTGCCATAAAAATTTCCGGTGTTAGTAAGTAAATTTTCGGTATTAGCTAGAAAATTCTCAATATTTGCCGCTTTGGCTGTCGAACTTCCTGTTTAGGCTAGAAAACTTTCTTATTTGTGAGGAAATTCTGTATTTACTTGCAAATTCCCAGCATTGGCATGAGAAAGCCCGGTATTGGCTGATAAATTCCCGGTGGTTGTGACGAAATTCCCAGCATTGCTGGGAATTTATCTCAAACTTGTATTCTATTATTTTATTATCTTTTTATGTGTCTGTTTTTATTCGTATTTAAATTTGGAGAAAACTGAGAAAATAGAGTTTTCAATATCATAAGATAATTCATCGTTTTCAGATCTGTTCGTCATGAAGCAACTGTGACATCACTGCTAGTGTGGGTTACTATTGTTTATATATTAGTTACCTGCGTTAATACTGTTTATTTATTTAGTGTTTGTGATGATGGTGAATTTCATGTGATAATCTATGTAGAGATGGTCTCAGGTTAAGTTCCATTAAATCACATTTTTTATATTTCACTATTATTTTTGGTTTCCGAACCTCACCTCTCAGTTCAGTCATTACGAGAAGTGAATTAGTGAATGACATTAGCTGAGGATATTCTTTTCTCCGAATTGACCTTTAATCAGTTATTTTAATTATCAAAAAACTTTCTAAAATACCCAACATTATTCCTTATTCGGTGAAAGTTTGTGATATTTGGTCTGGCAAGCGAACCAATCACTGCCGAGA
>NW_025933718.1:0-516 GCF_000764305.2 Hyalella azteca
AAAGGAAGCAGTCAGAATTCCAAGCACATTAAATTTTTAAGTGCCATTTTCTTCGAAGCGAAAGCCATTTGCCATTTTCTTCGAAATATGCATAGGTGCCATGCATGCATACTTTGGCGTTTCATGCATATGTCACTTTGAGTATAATCTCATTTCTACTCAAACAAAGATAAATATATATGTCTGTGTAATATTGTGTCTTAAATATATGCATAATATTTTGTAAGTGATAAAGATTGACTATTATCTTTATGTGTAGTAAACTAGAAACTCATATTTTGATCGTCATAAGAGTTATAAGAGTTATTTGTTTATGATCTTCGTAGTATCCTCAGTTACGGTGTTTCACATTCATAAAAATCAATCAAGTGGTTGCCTATATACATTTGTTCGGAACCGTACAGCTCTTACTTTATGTATTGCGTACTAAATTTGGAGTAACCGCCTTAATTAATGATTTGTGTCAGGAAATTTATATTCTACAACGCAAAACTGAATTATGATATTAGTGTATTT
>NW_025933719.1:0-909 GCF_000764305.2 Hyalella azteca
GTACTTGCTGCCCTCAGCAGTACTCACCCAGACAGAGGTGGTACTTGCTGCCCTCAGCAGTACTCACCCAGACAGAGATAGTACTTGCAGTACTCACCCAGACAGAGGTAGTACTTGCTGCACTCATTATTCCCCCAGACGAGGTCGGGGTCGGCGTTGGGGTTGCGGTAGAACTCCCCGTTGGCGATGCACGGTACGTTCAGCCGCAGCGACCTGGGGTTGCGCAGCAGCGGGTGTGATGGGTGCACGGAACCTGGGGGGTGAACCGTGGATGAATATTTACCGTTTACTTGTTATTTTTTTTTACCGTCACTGGTAATGCTTCATTTACCGTCACTGATAATGCTTCATTTACCGCCACTGGTAATGCTTCATTTAATGTCACTAGAAATGCTTCATTTACCATCACTGGTAATGCTTCATTTACTGCACCTGTTATTTTTCATTTGCATAACCGAAACCAATTAACCAATTATTTAGATGAGACTTTAATGATGACCCATTAAAGTCATTAGTGATTAACAATCAAAGACTGACGAGTCGTTGATTGACTATCTAGGTCTATTGAAATAAAGATCAATGCATTTGAAGCGTTTTCGTTGTTAACACTTGTGGCGAAAATTACGATCGCTTTCCAGTCGTGTTGCATCTGCGATACAAGCCTCCCGATGCGAGGTGAGACAGCGCTCGGCAGCTCATTTCACGAGGCTTTAATTTTTTAACGAATAATTTACTTTTATCTACAAATCATAAAGCATGTAGCATCTTCCTCCCACAAACTTCCCTAGATCCTTTCTTTATTCGATTATTTGTGCGCTCTTAAAGCTAAATACCCCCATTTAGCAACAACCTCATCCTAAACCAGTAAACACCTCATCTTAACCGTTTCCTCATCAGTCTAAATACCCC
>NW_025933720.1:0-523 GCF_000764305.2 Hyalella azteca
ACTGCAGAAGCTCTCAGGCCCCACGGTCATCCTTGCGGTTGTCCTGTGGCTTTAAGTCCACCCAGCGTGGACATCCGGAAAAGAAGAAGAAAGAACAGGATCTTGTCAGACTCGGTTCGCCATCGTGGTTCGCGGCGAGTTGCTTAGCGTAAGTACGGTCTCAAATGGTAACCGGACTTCAAATTTTTTGGCTTCTTTCATTTAGTTCAAAATTAATGAAGAATGAGCATAAAAACATAGAATAATCGACCAGCCGTTCATGCGGGGACGCCAGGACGGGACGGGAGGTCGGAAGCGAGGTTCATTGCTAATCACGTTCACCTGGATGCAGTAGGCCTAAATGCATCACTGACGCTTGACGGTGCATAGTCATGATAGTGGCAAACCAGTAATTTATTAGAATAAGTTCATTTATAATTTCCTCATTCACTCAAGATTTCAACATATTTCTTAATAAATTCTTATGTATGATAATTCTGGTATCCAAGATACTTTACTGGTCTACTTATAGGACTCAAAAATG
>NW_025933721.1:0-2628 GCF_000764305.2 Hyalella azteca
TGCATAGCATTGAAAGTTGAACAAATACGGTAACCACGATATAATAATGTTTTAATACCATTTAATTTGAAACGAAAAGAGCAAAAACTAAAAAAGCTGGTGCCTAAACCGGTAAACGTTGACTTTCTGAACACAGAGGTCTGGAAACGGCCATTAGATTTTGTAACAATACAATCGAGAAAAGATAAAGTATTGTTGGTTTCAAGTTCCATGGTGAATTTCATTGACTGATGTTGGAGGTTTAGATAATCAAAGAAAAGGGCCACATGAGAGGGATGCTTGAAAAGTAAAAACGAATCATCGACATATCGGTTATAAAAAACAGGTTTAAAATCAAGAGGACAATAATTGGCCAGCCATTTAGTCTCGTGAAAACACATAAAAGTATTTGCAAAGGTAGGACCTAGTGGTTGACCCATACCCAGGCCGTCAATTTGTCTGTAAAATTTGCCAGCAAATACAAAACACGAGTTTAAAACAGATAATTCAAGAAATGATTTAAAAAATTTGCGGTTCAAACCTATGTCATTAATCTCTTTGAATAATGAATTTAGGCAAATATCAATAGTTTCATGGAGAGGTATATTTGTAAATAAATTCTCGACATCAAACGAAGCCATAATCAGATCCTGGACATTGGTGAAATTCTTCAAGCGGTCTACGAACACGTAAGAATTGTCTGCCGTATATTGGTTGGTTGTCAAACAGTTCAACACTGGGGCCAAAATTTTAGCAAGCTTGAAACTCGGAGTGCTGTTAGCAGCAAATTGTGTTTTATCTTCGATGTGAATTTAGTTTTCTAATTGATTCTGCTTTTCTTATAGATTTTGAACTTTTGAACTGACGATGGAGCTGGACTCCGAAACGTTTTCATTCTTAAGAAATGGTTAATATTCTGGCTGTTTTCTTTGCTTTTAAATTCCTGGTTGACTTGCGATTTAAGCAATCTAGTAATTTTATTACTAAGAACTATTCAGCTGTGGGCGTATGTCTGCATGCGTGAGCTTATTGCTGAAGCAGAAGATAGCTTATGAACTATCGCTTACAAGAAGCCCCTCTGTGAGCAACACATCTGAATTGAGGATTTCCATAACTATCGTATATTCTGCTATTCATTCGATTGCTCTCCAGGAATTTAGAGTGCAGTTGATAACTTTAATGCGTGAGAAGAACTACATGTGAAACTCAATACTGTAGTTGCAGCAGAACAGCCGGCGATGGATGCAGAAATATTCCAATTTGCTATGAACTGTGAACAACTGAAAGCTGCAATCAAGTTAGTGTCGTAAAAAGATTTTGTTGAGATTAACATGTGCTTCTTCATTCTATTGTGTGGTCTTTCTTTCGTCAATGGACGCAGAAATTCGAGGCCCTTGCAGAACCGTTTGTTCGATAGAAATTTAATGTGACGAAAGTTACATGACATGAAACGGCAAATAATTCAACGATTATTTTAAACACAACGTTGTTCATTCAGCAGGATAGATGGATTTAATATGAGAAATTGGCTTTACTTGCATTACCTCGAATCAGTGCTATTGATGTATCGATTGAATTTTTTTATTTGTGATTATTGTCCTCATTTCTAACCACGCCATGTCATAATAGTTACTAGCTGTAAACGTCTTTGCATGAAATTGAGCCTCTGATAGACTGTGCTCTGATCTTAAAACTAAGCGAGTAGTACTATATAGACTGCACATATATATAACGTACAGAGATTGAAATGCCCCCTCCCTTCCCCCCATAAAGGGGGGAAGGGAGGGGTCATTTTTCAACGCATTTTTCAGATTCGGCCGTGTCTGTCCCGAACGTATCAGGTACCAAATAGGCGCGCCCCACGATCACCCCAAGCTCGACGGGTAATTTTACAAGATTCCATTTCGGCGCTTATTTCGCCCCGGCAACCGGAACCTAAAGCGGACATACCCTATCGAAATTCGAAGACCTGTCAGCCGCTGGCACACGGACGCCGCAAGTTTTTATGGCAGGGTAAATTAGAAGCTCTATGCCCGCTTTAGGTTCCGGTTGCCGTAGCGAAATAAGCGTCGAAATGGGGGAGGGGGCATTTGGGAAGGGAGGGGGCATTTCAATCTCTGTACGTTATATATATATGTAGTCTATATTGCACTACTCGCTCAGTTTTAAGATCAGAGCAGTCCATCAGAGGCTCAATTTCATGCAAAGACGTTTACAGCTAGTAACTTTTATGACATGGCGCGGTTAGAAATGAGGGCAATAATCGCAAATAAAAAAATTCAATCGATACATCAAAAGGTATCCCTGATTCGAGGTAATGCAAGTCAAGCCAATATCTCCTATTAAATCCATGTATCCTACTGAATGAACAACGTTGTGTTTAAAATAATCGTTGAATTATTTGCCGTTTCATTTCATGTAACTTTCGTCACATTAAATTTCTATCGAGCAAACAGTTCTGCAAGGGCCTCGAATTTCTGAGTTTATTGACGAAAGATCACACAATAGAACGGAGTAGCACATGTTAATCTTAGATTAACAAAATCTAGATACGGCACTAACTTGATTGCAGCTTTCAGTTGTTCACAGTTCATAGCAAGTGAGGATCTTTCTGCATCCATCGTCGGCTGCTGCAATGACAGTTGGTAT